>NW_027488644.1:600000-750620 GCF_050948215.1 Halictus rubicundus | reverse complement strand
CCTATCATCTATCCTATCCTATCCTCTATCCTATCCTATCCTCTATCCTATCCTATTCTCTATATTATCTTATCCTCTATACTATCCTGTACTCTATTCTATCCTATCCTCTATCTTATCCTATCCTCTACCCTATCCTATCCTCTATCCTATACTATCCTCTATAATATCGTATCCTCCATTCTATAGTATCATATATCCTATCGTATCCTCTATCCTATCCTATCCTCTATCCTATCCTATCCTCTATCCTATCCTATCCTCTATCCTATCCTATCCTCTATCCTATCCTATCCTCTATCCTATCCTATCCTATCCTATCCTCTATCCCATAATACCCTCAATCCTATCCAATCCCCTATCCTATCCTCTACGCTATCCTACTCTCTATCCTATCCTATCCTCAATCCTATCCTATCCTCTATCCTATCCTATCCTCAATGCTATCCTATCCTCTATCCTAGGCTATCATATCCTCTATCCTATCCTATTCTCTACCCTATCCTATCCTCTATAATATCGTATCCTCCATCCTATAATATCATATATCCTATCCTATCCTCTATCCTATCCTATCCTATCCTATCCTCTATCCCATAATATCCTCAATCCTATTCAATTCTCTATCCTACCCTCTATCCTATCCTATCCTCTATCGTATCGTATCCTCTATCCTATCCAATCATCTATCCTATCATCTATCCTATCCTATCCTCAATCCTATCCTATCCTCTATCCTATTCTATCCTCTATCCTATCCTATCCTCTGTCCTATCCCAACCTCCATCCTATCCTATCCTCTATCGTATCGTATCCTTTATCCTTATCCAATTCTCTATCCTACCCTCTATCCTATCTTATCCTCTATCCTATCCAATCCTCTATCCTATCATCTATCCTATCCTATCCTCTATCCTATTCTATCCTCTATCCTATCCTATCCTCTGTCCTATCCCATCCTCTATCCTATCCTCTCCTCTATCGTATCGTATCCTCTATCCCATACAATTCTCTATCCTACCCTCTATCCTATCCTATCCTCTATCGTATCGTATCCTCTATCCTATCCAATCCTCTATCCTATCATCTATCCTATCCTCTATCCTATCCTATCCTCTATCCTATTCTATTCTCTATACTATCCTATCCTCTATCCTATCCTATCCTCTATCCTATCCTATCCTCTATCCTGTCCTATCCTCTATCCCATCCTATTCTCTATATTATCTTATCCTCTATACTATCCTGTACTCCATTCTATCCTATCCTCTATCTTATCCTATCCTCTACCCTATCCTATCCTCTATCCTATCCTATCCTCAATCCTATCCTATCCTCTATCCTATTCTATTCTCTATACTATCCTATCCTCAATCTTATCCTACCCTCTAAACTATCCTATCCTCTATCCTGTCCTATCCTCTGTCCTAAACTATCCTCTATCCTGTCCTATCCTCAATCCTATCCTATACTCTATCCTATCATTTCCTCTATCCTATCCTATTCCTTATCCTATCCTATCCTCTATCGTATCGTATCCTCTATCCTATCCTATCCTCTATCCTATCCTATTCTCTATCCTACCCTATCCTCAATCCTATGCTATCTTCAATCCTATCCTATCCTCTATCCTATCATATCCTCTATCCAATCCTATCCTCTATCCTATCCTATCCTCTGCCCTATCCTATCCTCTATCCTATCCTATCCTCTATCGTATCGTATCCTCTATCCTGTCCAATTCTCTATCCGACCCTATATCCTATCCTACCCTCTATCCTATACTATCCTCTATAATATCGTATTCTCCATCCTATAATATCGTATATCCTATCCTATCCTCTATCCTATCCTATCCTCTATCCTATCCTATCCTCTATCCTATCCTATCCTCAATCCTATCCTATCCTCTACCCTATCCTATCATCTATCCTGTCCTATCCTCAATCCTATCCTATACTCTATCGTATCGTGTCCTCTATCCTCTCCAATCCTCTATCCTATCATCTATCCTATCCTATCCTCAATCCTATCCTATCCTCTATCCTATTCTATTCTCTATACTATCCTATCCTCAATCCTATCCTATCCTCTAAACTATCCTATCCTCTATCCTGTCCTATCCTCTGTCCTATCCCATCCTCTATCCTATCCTATCCTCTATCGTATCGTATCCTCTATCCTTATCCAATTCTCTATCCTACCCTCTATCCTATCCTATCCTCTATCGTATCGTATCCTCTATCCTATCCAATCATCTATCCTATCATCTATCCTATCCTATCCTCAATCCTATCCTATCCTCTATCCTATTCTATCCTCTATCCTATCCTATCCTCTGTCCTATCCCATCCTCTATCCTATCCTCTCCTCTATCGTATCGTATCCTCTATCCCATACAATTCTCTATCCTACCCTCTATCCTATCCTATCCTCTATCGTATCGTATCCTCTATCCTATCCAATCCTCTATCCTATCATCTATCCTATCCTCTATCCTATCCTATCCTCTATCCTATTCTATTCTCTATACTATCCTATCCTCTATCCTATCCTATCCTCTATCCTATCCTATCCTCTATCCTGTCCTATCCTCTATCCCATCCTATTCTCTATATTATCTTATCCTCTATACTATCCTGTACTCCATTCTATCCTATCCTCTATCTTATCCTATCCTCTACCCTATCCTATCCTCTATCCTATCCTATCCTCAATCCTATCCTATCCTCTATCCTATTCTATTCTCTATACTATCCTATCCTCAATCTTATCCTATCCTCTAAACTATCCTATCCTCTATCCTGTCCTATCCTCTGTCCTAAACTATCCTCTATCCTGTCCTATCCTCAATCCTATCCTATACTCTATCCTATCATTTCCTCTATCCTATCCTATTCCTTATCCTATCCTATCCTCTATCGTATCGTATCCTCTATCCTATCCTATCCTCTATCCTATCCTATTCTCTATCCTACCCTATCCTCAATCCTATGCTATCCTCAATCCTATCCTATCCTCTATCCTATCATATCCTCTATCCAATCCTATCCTCTATCCTATCCTCTGCCCTATCCTATCCTCTATCCTATCCTATCCTCTATCGTATCGTATCCTCTATCCTGTCCAATTCTCTATCCGACCCTATATCCTATCCTACCCTCTATCCTATACTATCCTCTATAATATCGTATTCTCCATCCTATAATATCGTATATCCTATCCTATCCTCTATCCTATCCTATCCTCTATCCTATCCTATCCTCTATCCTATCCTATCCTCAATCCTATCCTATCCTCTACCCTATCCTATCATCTATCCTGTCCTATCCTCAATCCTATCCTATACTCTATCGTATCGTGTCCTCTATCCTCTCCAATCCTCTATCCTATCATCTATCCTATCCTATCCTCAATCCTATCCTATCCTCTATCCTATTCTATTCTCTATACTATCCTATCCTCAATCCTATCCTATCCTCTAAACTATCCTATCCTCTATCCTGTCCTATCCTCTGTCCTATCCCATCCTCTATCCTATCCTATCCTCTATCGTATCGTATCCTCTATCCTTATCCAATTCTCTATCCTACCCTCTATCCTATCTTATCCTCTATCGTATCGTATCCTCTATCCTATCCAATCCTCTATCCTATCATCTATCCTATCCTATCCTCTATCCTATCCTATCCTCTATCCTGTACTATCCTCTATCCTATCCTATTCTCTATATTATCTTATCCTCTATACTATCCTGTACTCCATTCTATCCTATCCTCTATCTTATCCTATCCTCTACCCTATCCTATCCTCTATCCTATCCTATCCTCAATCCTATCCTATCCTCTATCCTATTCTATTCTCTATACTATCCTATCCTCAATCTTATCCTATCCTCTAAACTATCCTATCCTCTATCCTGTCCTATCCTCTGTCCTATCCCATCCTCTATCCTATCCTACCCTCTATCGTATCGTATTCTCTATCCTTATCCAATTCTCTATCCTACCCTCTATCCTATCTTATCCTCTATCTTATCGTATCCTCTATCCTATCCAATCCTCTATCCTATCATCTATCCTATCCTATCCTCTATCCTATCCTATCCTCAATCCTATCCTATCCTCTATCCTATCCTATCCTCAATGCTATCCTATCCTCTATCCTAGGCTATCATATCCTCTATCCTATCCTATTCTCTACCCTATCCTATCCTCTATAATATCGTATCCTCCATCCTATAATATCATATATCCTATCCTATCCTCTATCCTATCCTATCCTATCCTATCCTCTATCCCATAATATCCTCAATCCTATTCAATTCTCTATCCTACCCTCTATCCTATCCTATCCTCTATCGTATCGTATCCTCTATCCTATCCAATCATCTATCCTATCATCTATCCTATCCTATCCTCAATCCTATCCTATCCTCTATCCTATTCTATCCTCTATATTATCCTATCCTCTGTCCTATCCCATCCTCCATCCTATCCTATCCTCTATCGTATCGTATCCTCTATCCTATCCAATCCTCTATCCTATCATCTATCCTATCCTATCCTCAATCCGATCCTCTCCTCTATCCTATTCTATTCTCTATACTATCCTATCCTCAATCCTATCCTATCCTCTACCCTATCCTATCCTCTATCCTGTCCTATCCTCTATCCTATCCTATCCTCTATCCTATCCTATTCTCTATCCTACCCTATCCTCAATCCTATGCTATCCTCAATCCTATCCTATCCTCTATCCTATCATATCCTCTATCCAATCCTATCCTCTATCCTATCCTATCCTCTGCCCTATCCTATCCTCTATCCTATCCTATCCTCTATCGTATCGTATCCTCTATCCTGTCCAATTCTCTATCCTACCCTATATCCTATCCTACCCTCTATCCTATACTATCCTCTATAATATCGTATTCTCCATCCTATAATATCGTATATCCTATCCTATCCTCTATCCTATCCTATCCTCTATCCTATCCTATCCTCTATCCTATCCTATCCTCAATCCTATCCTATCCTCTACCCTATCCTATCATCTATCCTGTCCTATCCTCAATCCTATCCTATACTCTATCGTATCGTGTCCTCTATCCTCTCCAATCCTCTATCCTATCATCTATCCTATCCTATCCTCAATCCTATCCTATCCTCTATCCTATTCTATTCTCTATACTATCCTATCCTCAATCCTATCCTATCCTCTAAACTATCCTATCCTCTATCCTGTCCTATCCTCTGTCCTATCCCATCCTCTATCCTATCCTATCCTCTATCGTATCGTATCCTCTATCCTTATCCAATTCTCTATCCTACCCTCTATCCTATCTTATCCTCTATCGTATCGTATCCTCTATCCTATCCAATCCTCTATCCTATCATCTATCCTATCCTATCCTCTATCCTATCCTATCCTCTATCCTGTACTATCCTCTATCCTATCCTATTCTCTATATTATCTTATCCTCTATACTATCCTGTTCTCCATTCTATCCTATCCTCTATCTTATCCTATCCTCTACCCTATCCTATCCTCTATCCTATCCTATCCTCAATCCTATCCTATCCTCTATCCTATTCTATTCTCTATACTATCCTATCCTCAATCTTATCCTATCCTCTAAACTATCCTATCCTCTATCCTGTCCTATCCTCTGTCCTATCCCATCCTCTATCCTATCCTACCCTCTATCGTATCGTATTCTCTATCCTTATCCAATTCTCTATCCTACCCTCTATCCTATCTTATCCTCTATCGTATCGTATCCTCTATCCTATCCAATCCTCTATCCTATCATCTATCCTATCCTATCCTCTATCCTATCCTATCCTCAATCCTATCCTATCCTCTATCCTATCCTATCCTCAATGCTATCCTATCCTCTATCCTAGGCTATCATATCCTCTATCCTATCCTATTCTCTACCCTATCCTATCCTCTATAATATCGTATCCTCCATCCTATAATATCATATATCCTATCCTATCCTCTATCCTATCCTATCCTATCCTATCCTCTATCCCATAATATCCTCAATCCTATTCAATTCTCTATCCTACCCTCTATCCTATCCTATCCTCTATCGTATCGTATCCTCTATCCTATCCAATCATCTATCCTATCATCTATCCTATCCTATCCTCAATCCTATCCTATCCTCTATCCTATTCTATCCTCTATATTATCCTATCCTCTGTCCTATCCCATCCTCCATCCTATCCTATCCTCTATCGTATCGTATCCTCTATCCTATCCAATCCTCTAACCTATCATCTATCCTATCCTATCCTCAATCCTATCCTATCACCTATCCTATTCTATTCTCTATACTATCCTATCCTCAATCCTATCCTATCCTCTACCCTATCCTATCATCTATCCTGTCCTATCCTCAATCCTATCCTATACTCTATCGTATCGTATCCTCTATCCTATCCAATCCTCTATCCTATCATCTATCCTATCCTATCCTCAATCCGATCCTCTCCTCTATCCTATTCTATTCTCTATACTATCCTATCCTCAATCCTATCCTATCCTCTACCCTATCCTATCCTCTATCCTGTCCTATCCTCAATCCTATCCTATACTCTATCCTATCATTTCCTCTATCCTATCCTATCCTCTATCCTATCCTATCCTCTATCCTATCCTATCCTCAATCCTATCCTATCCTCTACCCTATCCTATCATCTATCCTGTCCTATCCTCAATCCTATCCTATACTCTATCGTATCGTGTCCTCTATCCTATCCAATCCTCTATCCTATCATCTATCCTATCCTATCCTCAATCCTATCCTATCCTCTATCCTATTCTATCCTCTATCCTATCCTATCCTCTGTCCTATCCCAACCTCCATCCTATCCTATCCTCTATCGTATCGTATCCTTTATCCTTATCCAATTCTCTATCCTACCCTCTATCCTATCTTATCCTCTATCCTATCCAATCCTCTATCCTATCATCTATCCTATCCTATCCTCTATCCTATTCTATCCTCTATCCTATCCTATCCTCTGTCCTATCCCATCCTCTATCCTATCCTCTCCTCTATCGTATCGTATCCTCTATCCCATACAATTCTCTATCCTACCCTCTATCCTATCCTATCCTCTATCGTATCGTATCCTCTATCCTATCCAATCCTCTATCCTATCATCTATCCTATCCTCTATCCTATCCTATCCTCTATCCTATTCTATTCTCTATACTATCCTATCCTCTATCCTATCCTATCCTCTATCCTATCCTATCCTCTATCCTGTCCTATCCTCTATCCCATCCTATTCTCTATATTATCTTATCCTCTATACTATCCTGTACTCCATTCTATCCTATCCTCTATCTTATCCTATCCTCTACCCTATCCTATCCTCTATCCTATCCTATCCTCAATCCTATCCTATCCTCTATCCTATTCTATTCTCTATACTATCCTATCCTCAATCTTATCCTACCCTCTAAACTATCCTATCCTCTATCCTGTCCTATCCTCTGTCCTAAACTATCCTCTATCCTGTCCTATCCTCAATCCTATCCTATACTCTATCCTATCATTTCCTCTATCCTATCCTATTCCTTATCCTATCCTATCCTCTATCGTATCGTATCCTCTATCCTATCCTATCCTCTATCCTATCCTATTCTCTATCCTACCCTATCCTCAATCCTATGCTATCTTCAATCCTATCCTATCCTCTATCCTATCATATCCTCTATCCAATCCTATCCTCTATCCTATCCTATCCTCTGCCCTATCCTATCCTCTATCCTATCCTATCCTCTATCGTATCGTATCCTCTATCCTGTCCAATTCTCTATCCGACCCTATATCCTATCCTACCCTCTATCCTATACTATCCTCTATAATATCGTATTCTCCATCCTATAATATCGTATATCCTATCCTATCCTCTATCCTATCCTATCCTCTATCCTATCCTATCCTCTATCCTATCCTATCCTCAATCCTATCCTATCCTCTACCCTATCCTATCATCTATCCTGTCCTATCCTCAATCCTATCCTATACTCTATCGTATCGTGTCCTCTATCCTCTCCAATCCTCTATCCTATCATCTATCCTATCCTATCCTCAATCCTATCCTATCCTCTATCCTATTCTATTCTCTATACTATCCTATCCTCAATCCTATCCTATCCTCTAAACTATCCTATCCTCTATCCTGTCCTATCCTCTGTCCTATCCCATCCTCTATCCTATCCTATCCTCTATCGTATCGTATCCTCTATCCTTATCCAATTCTCTATCCTACCCTCTATCCTATCCTATCCTCTATCGTATCGTATCCTCTATCCTATCCAATCATCTATCCTATCATCTATCCTATCCTATCCTCAATCCTATCCTATCCTCTATCCTATTCTATCCTCTATCCTATCCTATCCTCTGTCCTATCCCATCCTCTATCCTATCCTCTCCTCTATCGTATCGTATCCTCTATCCCATACAATTCTCTATCCTACCCTCTATCCTATCCTATCCTCTATCGTATCGTATCCTCTATCCTATCCAATCCTCTATCCTATCATCTATCCTATCCTCTATCCTATCCTATCCTCTATCCTATTCTATTCTCTATACTATCCTATCCTCTATCCTATCCTATCCTCTATCCTATCCTATCCTCTATCCTGTCCTATCCTCTATCCCATCCTATTCTCTATATTATCTTATCCTCTATACTATCCTGTACTCCATTCTATCCTATCCTCTATCTTATCCTATCCTCTACCCTATCCTATCCTCTATCCTATCCTATCCTCAATCCTATCCTATCCTCTATCCTATTCTATTCTCTATACTATCCTATCCTCAATCTTATCCTATCCTCTAAACTATCCTATCCTCTATCCTGTCCTATCCTCTGTCCTAAACTATCCTCTATCCTATCCTATCCTCAATCCTATCCTATCCTCTATCCTATTCTATTCTCTATACTATCCTATCCTCAATCTTATCCTATCCTCTAAACTATCCTATCCTCTATCCTGTCCTATCCTCTGTCCTATCCCATCCTCTATCCTATCCTACCCTCTATCGTATCGTATTCTCTATCCTTATCCAATTCTCTATCCTACCCTCTATCCTATCTTATCCTCTATCTTATCGTATCCTCTATCCTATCCAATCCTCTATCCTATCATCTATCCTATCCTATCCTCTATCCTATCCTATCCTCAATCCTATCCTATCCTCTATCCTATCCTATCCTCAATGCTATCCTATCCTCTATCCTAGGCTATCATATCCTCTATCCTATCCTATTCTCTACCCTATCCTATCCTCTATAATATCGTATCCTCCATCCTATAATATCATATATCCTATCCTATCCTCTATCCTATCCTATCCTATCCTATCCTCTATCCCATAATATCCTCAATCCTATTCAATTCTCTATCCTACCCTCTATCCTATCCTATCCTCTATCGTATCGTATCCTCTATCCTATCCAATCATCTATCCTATCATCTATCCTATCCTATCCTCAATCCTATCCTATCCTCTATCCTATTCTATCCTCTATATTATCCTATCCTCTGTCCTATCCCATCCTCCATCCTATCCTATCCTCTATCGTATCGTATCCTCTATCCTATCCAATCCTCTATCCTATCATCTATCCTATCCTATCCTCAATCCGATCCTCTCCTCTATCCTATTCTATTCTCTATACTATCCTATCCTCAATCCTATCCTATCCTCTACCCTATCCTATCCTCTATCCTGTCCTATCCTCTATCCTATCCTATCCTCTATCCTATCCTATTCTCTATCCTACCCTATCCTCAATCCTATGCTATCCTCAATCCTATCCTATCCTCTATCCTATCATATCCTCTATCCAATCCTATCCTCTATCCTATCCTATCCTCTGCCCTATCCTATCCTCTATCCTATCCTATCCTCTATCGTATCGTATCCTCTATCCTGTCCAATTCTCTATCCTACCCTATATCCTATCCTACCCTCTATCCTATACTATCCTCTATAATATCGTATTCTCCATCCTATAATATCGTATATCCTATCCTATCCTCTATCCTATCCTATCCTCTATCCTATCCTATCCTCTATCCTATCCTATCCTCAATCCTATCCTATCCTCTACCCTATCCTATCATCTATCCTGTCCTATCCTCAATCCTATCCTATACTCTATCGTATCGTGTCCTCTATCCTCTCCAATCCTCTATCCTATCATCTATCCTATCCTATCCTCAATCCTATCCTATCCTCTATCCTATTCTATTCTCTATACTATCCTATCCTCAATCCTATCCTATCCTCTAAACTATCCTATCCTCTATCCTGTCCTATCCTCTGTCCTATCCCATCCTCTATCCTATCCTATCCTCTATCGTATCGTATCCTCTATCCTTATCCAATTCTCTATCCTACCCTCTATCCTATCTTATCCTCTATCGTATCGTATCCTCTATCCTATCCAATCCTCTATCCTATCATCTATCCTATCCTATCCTCTATCCTATCCTATCCTCTATCCTGTACTATCCTCTATCCTATCCTATTCTCTATATTATCTTATCCTCTATACTATCCTGTTCTCCATTCTATCCTATCCTCTATCTTATCCTATCCTCTACCCTATCCTATCCTCTATCCTATCCTATCCTCAATCCTATCCTATCCTCTATCCTATTCTATTCTCTATACTATCCTATCCTCAATCTTATCCTATCCTCTAAACTATCCTATCCTCTATCCTGTCCTATCCTCTGTCCTATCCCATCCTCTATCCTATCCTACCCTCTATCGTATCGTATTCTCTATCCTTATCCAATTCTCTATCCTACCCTCTATCCTATCTTATCCTCTATCGTATCGTATCCTCTATCCTATCCAATCCTCTATCCTATCATCTATCCTATCCTATCCTCTATCCTATCCTATCCTCAATCCTATCCTATCCTCTATCCTATCCTATCCTCAATGCTATCCTATCCTCTATCCTAGGCTATCATATCCTCTATCCTATCCTATTCTCTACCCTATCCTATCCTCTATAATATCGTATCCTCCATCCTATAATATCATATATCCTATCCTATCCTCTATCCTATCCTATCCTATCCTATCCTCTATCCCATAATATCCTCAATCCTATTCAATTCTCTATCCTACCCTCTATCCTATCCTATCCTCTATCGTATCGTATCCTCTATCCTATCCAATCATCTATCCTATCATCTATCCTATCCTATCCTCAATCCTATCCTATCCTCTATCCTATTCTATCCTCTATATTATCCTATCCTCTGTCCTATCCCATCCTCCATCCTATCCTATCCTCTATCGTATCGTATCCTCTATCCTATCCAATCCTCTAACCTATCATCTATCCTATCCTATCCTCAATCCTATCCTATCACCTATCCTATTCTATTCTCTATACTATCCTATCCTCAATCCTATCCTATCCTCTACCCTATCCTATCATCTATCCTGTCCTATCCTCAATCCTATCCTATACTCTATCGTATCGTATCCTCTATCCTATCCAATCCTCTATCCTATCATCTATCCTATCCTATCCTCAATCCGATCCTCTCCTCTATCCTATTCTATTCTCTATACTATCCTATCCTCAATCCTATCCTATCCTCTACCCTATCCTATCCTCTATCCTGTCCTATCCTCAATCCTATCCTATACTCTATCCTATCATTTCCTCTATCCTATCCTATCCTCTATCCTATCCTATCCTCTATCCTATCCTATCCTCAATCCTATCCTATCCTCTACCCTATCCTATCATCTATCCTGTCCTATCCTCAATCCTATCCTATACTCTATCGTATCGTGTCCTCTATCCTATCCAATCCTCTATCCTATCATCTATCCTATCCTATCCTCAATCCTATCCTATCCTCTATCCTATTCTATTCTCTATACTATCCTATCCTCAATCCTATCCTATCCTCTAAACTATCCTATCCTCTATCCTGTCCTATCCTCTGTCCTATCCCATCCTCTATCCTATCCTATCCTCTATCGTATCGTATCCTCTATCCTTATCCAATTCTCTATCCTACCCTCTATCCTATCTTATCCTCTATCGTATCGTATCCTCTATCCTATCCAATCCTCTATCCTATCATCTATCCTATCCTATCCTCTATCCTATCCAATCCTCAATCCTATCCTATCCTCTATCCTATTCTATTCTCTATACTATCCTATCCTCAATCTTATCCTATCCTCTAAACTATCCTATCCTCTATCCTGTCCTATCCTCTGTCCTATCCCATCCTCTATCCTATCCTACCCTCTATCGTATCGTATTCTCTATCCTTATCCAATTCTCTATCCTACCCTCTATCCTATCTTATCCTCTATCGTATCGTATCCTCTATCCTATCCAATCCTATATCCTATCATCTATCCTATCCTATCCTCTATCCTATCCTATCCTCAATCCTATCCTATCCTCTATCCTATCCTATCCTCAATGCTATCCTATCCTCTATCCTAGGCTATCATATCCTCTATCCTATCCTATTCTCTACCCTATCCTATCCTCTATAATATCGTATCCTCCATCCTATAATATCATATATCCTATCCTATCCTCTATCCTATCCTATCCTATCCTATCCTCTATCCCATAATATCCTCAATCCTATTCAATTCTCTATCCTACCCTCTATCCTATCCTATCCTCTATCGTATCGTATCCTCTATCCTATCCAATCATCTATCCTATCATCTATCCTATCCTATCCTCAATCCTATCCTATCCTCTATCCTATTCTATCCTCTATATTATCCTATCCTCTGTCCTATCCCATCCTCCATCCTATCCTATCCTCTATCGTATCGTATCCTCTATCCTATCCAATCCTCTAACCTATCATCTATCCTATCCTATCCTCAATCCTATCCTATCACCTATCCTATTCTATTCTCTATACTATCCTATCCTCAATCCTATCCTATCCTCTACCCTATCCTATCATCTATCCTGTCCTATCCTCAATCCTATCCTATACTCTATCGTATCGTATCCTCTATCCTATCCAATCCTCTATCCTATCATCTATCCTATCCTATCCTCAATCCGATCCTCTCCTCTATCCTATTCTATTCTCTATACTATCCTATCCTCAATCCTATCCTATCCTCTACCCTATCCTATCCTCTATCCTGTCCTATCCTCAATCCTATCCTATACTCTATCCTATCATTTCCTCTATCCTATCCTATCCTCTATCCTATCCTATCCTCTATCCTATCCTATCCTCAATCCTATCCTATCCTCTACCCTATCCTATCATCTATCCTGTCCTATCCTCAAGCCTATCCTATACTCTATCGTATCGTGTCCTCTATCCTATCCAATCCTCTATCCTATCATCTATCCTATCCTATCCTCAATCCTATCCTATCCTCTATCCTATTCTATTCTCTATACTATCCTATCCTCAATCCTATCCTATCCTCTAAACTATCCTATCCTCTATCCTGTCCTATCCTCTGTCCTATCCCATCCTCTATCCTATCCTATCCTCTATCGTATCGTATCCTCTATCCTTATCCAATTCTCTATCCTACCCTCTATCCTATCTTATCCTCTATCGTATCGTATCCTCTATCCTATCCAATCCTCTATCCTATCATCTATCCTATCCTATCCTCTATCCTATCCAATCCTCTATCCTATCATCTATCCTATTCTCTATCCTATCCTATCCTCTATCCTATTCTATTCTCTACCCTATCCTATCCTCTATCCTGTCCTATCCTCTATCCTATCCTATTCTCTATATTATCTTATCCTCTATACTATCCTGTACTCCATTCTATCCTATCCACCATCTTATCCTATCCTCTACCCTATCCTATCCTCTATCCTATCCTATCCTCAATCCTATCCTATCCTCTATCCTATTCTATTCTCTATACTATCCTATCCTCAATCCTATCCTATCCTCTAAACTATCCTATCCTCTATCCTGTCCTATCCTCTGTCCTATCCCATCCTCTATCCTATCCTATGCTCTATCGTATCGTATCCTCTATCCTTATCCAATTCTCTATCCTACCCTCTATCCTATCTTATCCTCTATCGTATCGTATCCTCTATCCTATCCAATCCTCTATCCTATCATCTATCCTATCCTATCCTCTACCCTATCCTATCCTCTATCCTATACTATCCTCTATAATATCGTATCCTCCATTCTATAGTATCATATATCCTATCCTATCCTCTATCCTATCCTATCCTCTATCCTATCCTATCCTATCCTATCCTCTATCCCATAATACCCTCAATCCTACCCAATCCCCTATCCTATCCTCTATCCTATCCTATCCTCTACGCTATCCTACTCTCTATCCTATCCTATCCTCAATCCTATCCTATCCTCTATCCTATCCTATCCTCAATGCTATCCTATCCTCTATCCTGTCCTATCCTCTATCCTATCCTATTCTCTATATTATCTTATCCTCTATACTATCCTGTACTCCATTCTATCCTATCCTCTATCTTATCCTATCCTCTACCCTATCCTATCCTCTATCCTATCCTATCCTCAATCCTATCCTATCCTCTATCCTATCCTATCCTCTATCCTATCCTATCCTCTATCGTATCGTATCCTCTATCCTATCCAATCCTCTATCCTATCATCTATCCTATCCTATCCTCTATCCTATCCTATCCTCTACCCTATTCTATATTCTATACTATCCTATCCTCTATCCTATCCTATCCTCTATCCTATCCTATCCTCTATCCTGTCCTATCCTCTATCCTATCCTATCCTATCCTATCCTCTATCCCATAATACCCTCAATCCTACACAATCCCCTATCCAATCATCTATCCTATCATCTATCCTATCCTATCCTCAATCCTATCCTATCCTCTATCCTATTCTATCCTCTATCCTATCCTATCCTCTGTCCTATCCCATCCTCCATCCTATCCTATCCTCTATCGTATCGTATCCTTTATCCTTATCCAATTCTCTATCCTACCCTCTACCCTATCTTATCCTCTATCGTATCGTATCCTCTATCCTATCCAATCCTCTATCCTATCATCTATCCTATCCTATCCTCTATCCTATCCTATCCTCTATCCTATCCTATCCTCTATCCTGTCCTATCCTCTATCCTATCCTGTTCTCTATATTATCTTATCCTCTATACTATCCTGTACTCTATTCTATCCTATCCTCTATCTTATCCTATCCTCTACCCTATCCTATCGTCAATCCTACCCTATCCTCTATCCTATCCTATCCTCAATGAATATCCTATCCTCTATCCTGTCCTATCCTCAATCCTATCCTATACTCTATCCTATCATTTCCTCTATCCTATCCTATTCCTTATCCTATCCTATCCTCTATCGTATCGTATCCTCTATCCTATCCTCCATCCTATCCTATCCTCTATCCTATCCTATTCTCTATCCTACCCTATCCTCAATCCTATGCTATCCTCAATCCTATCCTATCCTCTATCCTATCATATCCTCTATCCAATCCCATCCTCTATCCTATCCTATCCTCTGTCCTATCCTATCCTCTATCCTATCCTATCCTCTATCGTATCGTATCCTCTATCCTGTCCAATTCTCTATCCTACCCTATATCCTATCCTACCCTCTATCCTATACTATCCTCTATAATATCGTATCCTCCATCCTATAATATCGTATATCCTATCCTATCATCTATCCTATCCTATCCTCTATCCTGTCCTATCCTCTATCCTATCCTATTCTCTATATTATCTTATCCTCTATACTATCCTGTACTCTATTCTATCCTATCCTCTATCTTATCCTATCCTCTACCCTATCCTATCCTCTATCTTATCCTATCCTCTACCCTATCCTATCCTCTATCTTATCCTATCCTCTACCCTATCCTATCCTCTATCTTATCCTATCCTCTACCCTATCCTATCCTCTATCTTATCCTATCCTCTACCCTATCCTATCCTCTATAATACCGTATCCTCCATCCTATAATATCATATATCCTACCCTATCCTCTATCCTATCCTATCCTATCCTATCCTATCCTCTATCCCATAATATCCTCAATCCTATTCAATTCTCTATCCTACCCTCTATCCTATCCTATCCTCTATCGTATCGTATCCTCTATCCTATCCTATCCTCTATCCTATCCTATCCTCTATCCTGTCCTATCCTCTATCCTATCCTCTTCTCTATATTATCTTATCCTCTATACTATCCTGTACTCTATTCTATCCTATCCTCTATCTTATCCTATCCTCTACCCTATCCTATCCTCTATCCTATACTATCCTCTATCCTATCCTATCATCTATCCTATCATATCCTCTATCCTGTCCTATCCTCTATCCTATTCTATTCTCTATATTATCTTATCCTCTATACTATCCTGTACTCTATCCTATCCTATCCTCCATCCTGTCCTATCTTCTATCCTATCCTATTCTCTATATTATCTTATCCTCTATACTATCCTGTACTCTATCCTATCCTATCCTCAATCCTATCCTATCCTCTATCCTAGCCTATCATATCCTCTATCCTATCCTATCCTCTATCCTATCCTATCCTCTATCCTATCCTATCCTCTATCCTATCCTATCCTCTATCCTATCCTATCCTCTGTCCTATCCCATCCTCTATCCTATCCTATCCTCTATCGTATCGTATCCTCTATCCCATCCAATTCTCTATCCTATCATCTATCCTATCCTATCCTCTATCCTAGCCTATCATATCCTATATCCTATCCTATCCTCAATCCTATCCTATCCTCTATCCTAGCCTATCATATCCTATATCCTACCCTATCCTCTATCCTATCCTATCCTCTATCCTATCCTATCCTCTATCCTGTCCTATCCTCTATCCTATCCTATCCTCTATCCTATCCTATCCTCTGTCCTATCCCATCCTCTATCCTATCCTATCCTCTATCGTATCGTATCCTCTATCCCATCCAATTCTCTATCCTATCATCTATCCTATCCTATCCTCTATCCTAGCCTATCATATCCTATATCCTATCCTATCCTCAATCCTATCCTATCCTCAATCCTATCCTATCCTCTATCTTAGCCTATCATATCCTATATCCTATCCTATCCTCTATCCTATCCTATCCTCTATCCTATCCTATCCTCTATCCTGTCCTATCCTCTATCCTATCCTATTCTCTATATTATCTTATCCTCTATACTATCCTGTACTCTATTCTATCCTATCCTCTATCTTATCCTATCCTCAATCCTATCCTATCCTCCATCGTATAATATCCTCTATCCTATCGTCTATCCTATCCTATCCTCTATCCTTTCCGATCCTCAATCCTATCCTATCCTCTATCCTATCCTATCCTCTATCCTATCCAATTCTCTATCCTACCCTCTATCCTAGCCTATCCTCTATCGTATGGTATCCTCTATCCTATCCAATCCTCTATCCTATCCTCAACCCTATCCTATCCTCTATCCTATCCTATTCTCTATCCTATCCTATCCTCTGTCCTATCCTATCCTCTATCCTGTCCTATCCTCTATCCTATCCTATCCTCTATCCTATCCTATCCTCTATCCTGTCCTATCCTCTATCCTATCCTATTCTCTATATTATCTTATCCTCTATACTATCCTGTACTCTATTCTATCCTATCCTCTATCTTATCCTATCCTCTACCATATCCTATCCTCAATCCTATCCTATCCTCCATCGTATAATATCCTCTATCCTATCGTCTATCCTATCCTATCCTCTATCCTATCCGATCCTCCATCCTATCCTATCCCCTATCCTATCCTATTCTCTATCCTACCCTATCCTCAATCCTATGCTATCCTCAATCCTATCGTATCCTCTATCCTATCATATCCTCTATCCAATCCCATCCTCTATCCTATCCTATCCTCTGTCCTATCCTATCCTCAATCCTATCCTATCCTCTATCCTATTCTATCCTCTATCCTATCCTATCCTCTGTCCTATCCCATCCTCTATCCTATCCTATCCTCTATCGTATCGTATCGTCTATCCAATCCAATTCTCTATCCTACCCTCTATCCTATCCTATCCTCTACCGTCTCGTATCCTCTATCCTATCCAATCCTCTATCCTATCATCTATCCTATCCTATCCTCTACCCTATTCTATATTCTATACTATCCTATCCTCTATCCTATCCTATCCTCTATCCTATCCTATCCTCTATCCTGTCCTATCCTCTATCCTATCCTATTCTCTATATTATCTTATCCTCTATACTATCCTGTACTCTATTCTATCCTATCCTCTATCTTATCCTATCCTCTACCCTATCCTATCCTCTATCTTATCCTATCCTCTACCCTATCCTATCCTCTATCTTATCCTATCCTCTACCCTATCCTATCCTCTATAATACCGTATCCTCCATCCTATAATATCATATATCCTATCCTATCCTCTATCCTATCCTATCCTATCCTATCCTCTATCCCATAATATCCTCAATCCTGTTCAATTCTCTATCCTACCCTCTATCCTATCCTATCCTCTATCGTATCGTATCCTCTATCCTATCCTATCCTCTATCCTATCCTATCCTCTATCCTGTCCTATCCTCTATCATATCCTATTCTCTATATTATCTTATCCTCTTTACTATCCTGTACTCTATTCTATCCTATCCTCTATCCTATCCTATCCTCAATCCTATCCTATCACCTATCCTATTCTATTCTCTATACTATCCTATCCTCAATCCTATCCTATCCTCTACCCTATCCTATCATCTATCCTGTCCTATCCTCAATCCTATCCTATACTCTATCGTATCGTATCCTCTATCCTATCCAATCCTCTATCCTATCATCTATCCTATCCTATCCTCAATCCGATCCTCTCCTCTATCCTATTCTATTCTCTATACTATCCTATCCTCAATCCTATCCTATCCTCTACCCTATCCTATCCTCTATCCTGTCCTATCCTCAATCCTATCCTATACTCTATCCTATCATTTCCTCTATCCTATCCTATCCTCTATCCTATCCTATCCTCTATCCTATCCTATCCTCAATCCTATCCTATCCTCTACCCTATCCTATCATCTATCCTGTCCTATCCTCAATCCTATCCTATACTCTATCGTATCGTGTCCTCTATCCTATCCAATCCTCTATCCTATCATCTATCCTATCCTATCCTCAATCCTATCCTATCCTCTATCCTATTCTATTCTCTATACTATCCTATCCTCAATCCTATCCTATCCTCTAAACTATCCTATCCTCTATCCTGTCCTATCCTCTGTCCTATCCCATCCTCTATCCTATCCTATCCTCTATCGTATCGTATCCTCTATCCTTATCCAATTCTCTATCCTACCCTCTATCCTATCTTATCCTCTATCGTATCGTATCCTCTATCCTATCCAATCCTCTATCCTATCATCTATCCTATCCTATCCTCTACCCTATCCTATCCTCTATCCTATACTATCCTCTATAATATCGTATCCTCCATTCTATAGTATCATATATCCTATCCTATCCTCTATCCTATCCTATCCTCTATCCTATCCTATCCTATCCTATCCTCTATCCCATAATACCCTCAATCCTACCCAATCCCCTATCCTATCCTCTATCCTATCCTATCCTCTACGCTATCCTACTCTCTATCCTATCCTATCCTCAATCCTATCCTATCCTCTATCCTATCCTATCCTCAATGCTATCCTATCCTCTATCCTGTCCTATCCTCTATCCTATCCTATTCTCTATATTATCTTATCCTCTATACTATCCTGTACTCCATTCTATCCTATCCTCTATCTTATCCTATCCTCTACCCTATCCTATCCTCTATCCTATCCTATCCTCAATCCTATCCTATCCTCTATCCTATCCTATCCTTTATCCTATCCTATCCTCTATCGTATCGTATCCTCTATCCTGTCCAATTCTCTATCCTACCCTATATCCTATCCTACCCTCTATCCTATACTATCCTCTATAATATCGTATCCTCCATCCTATAATATCGTATATCCTATCCTATCCTCTATCCTATCCTATCCTCTATCCTATCCTATCCTCTATCCTATCCTATCCTCTATCGTATCGTATCCTCTATCCTATCCAATCCTCTATCCTATCATCTATCCTATCCTATCCTCTATCCTATCCTATCCTCTACCCTATTCTATATTCTATACTATCCTATCCTCTATCCTATCCTATCCTCTATCCTATCCTATCCTCTATCCTGTCCTATCCTCTATCCTATCCTATCCTATCCTATCCTCTATCCCATAATACCCTCAATCCTACACAATCCCCTATCCAATCATCTATCCTATCATCTATCCTATCCTATCCTCAATCCTATCCTATCCTCTATCCTATTCTATCCTCTATCCTATCCTATCCTCTGTCCTATCCCATCCTCCATCCTATCCTATCCTCTATCGTATCGTATCCTTTATCCTTATCCAATTCTCTATCCTACCCTCTATCCTATCTTATCCTCTATCGTATCGTATCCTCTATCCTATCCAATCCTCTATCCTATCATCTATCCTATCCTATCCTCTATCCTATCCTATCCTCTATCCTATCCTATCCTCTATCCTGTCCTATCCTCTATCCTATCCTGTTCTCTATATTATCTTATCCTCTATACTATCCTGTACTCTATTCTATCCTATCCTCTATCTTATCCTATCCTCTACCCTATCCTATCGTCAATCCTACCCTATCCTCTATCCTATCCTATCCTCAATGAATATCCTATCCTCTATCCTGTCCTATCCTCAATCCTATCCTATACTCTATCCTATCATTTCCTCTATCCTATCCTATTCCTTATCCTATCCTATCCTCTATCGTATCGTATCCTCTATCCTATCCTCCATCCTATCCTATCCTCTATCCTATCCTATTCTCTATCCTACCCTATCCTCAATCCTATGCTATCCTCAATCCTATCCTATCCTCTATCCTATCATATCCTCTATCCAATCCCATCCTCTATCCTATCCTATCCTCTGTCCTATCCTATCCTCTATCCTATCCTATCCTCTATCGTATCGTATCCTCTATCCTGTCCAATTCTCTATCCTACCCTATATCCTATCCTACCCTCTATCCTATACTATCCTCTATAATATCGTATCCTCCATCCTATAATATCGTATATCCTATCCTATCATCTATCCTATCCTATCCTCTATCCTGTCCTATCCTCTATCCTATCCTATTCTCTATATTATCTTATCCTCTATACTATCCTGTACTCTATTCTATCCTATCCTCTATCTTATCCTATCCTCTACCCTATCCTATCCTCTATCTTATCCTATCCTCTACCCTATCCTATTATCTATCTTATCCTATCCTCTACCCTATCCTATCCTCTATCTTATCCTATCCTCTACCCTATCCTATCCTCTATCTTATCCTATCCTCTACCCTATCCTATCCTCTATAATACCGTATCCTCCATCCTATAATATCATATATCCTACCCTATCCTCTATCCTATCCTATCCTATCCTATCCTATCCTCTATCCCATAATATCCTCAATCCTATTCAATTCTCTATCCTACCCTCTATCCTATCCTATCCTCTATCGTATCGTATCCTCTATCCTATCCTATCCTCTATCCTATCCTATCCTCTATCCTGTCCTATCCTCTATCCTATCCTCTTCTCTATATTATCTTATCCTCTATACTATCCTGTACTCTATTCTATCCTATCCTCTATCTTATCCTATCCTCTACCCTATCCTATCCTCTATCCTATACTATCCTCTATCCTATCCTATCATCTATCCTATCATATCCTCTATCCTGTCCTATCCTCTATCCTATTCTATTCTCTATATTATCTTATCCTCTATACTATCCTGTACTCTATCCTATCCTATCCTCCATCCTGTCCTATCTTCTATCCTATCCTATTCTCTATATTATCTTATCCTCTATACTATCCTGTACTCTATCCTATCCTATCCTCAATCCTATCCTATCCTCTATCCTAGCCTATCATATCCTCTATCCTATCCTATCCTCTATCCTATCCTATCCTCTATCCTATCCTATCCTCTATCCTATCCTATCCTCTGTCCTATCCCATCCTCTATCCTATCCTATCCTCTATCGTATCGTATCCTCTATCCCATCCAATTCTCTATCCTATCATCTATCCTATCCTATCCTCTATCCTAGCCTATCATATCCTATATCCTATCCTATCCTCAATCCTATCCTATCCTCTATCCTAGCCTATCATATCCTATATCCTACCCTATCCTCTATCCTATCCTATCCTCTATCCTATCCTATCCTCTATCCTGTCCTATCCTCTATCCTATCCTATCCTCTATCCTATCCTATCCTCTATCCTATCCTATCCTCAATCCTATCCTATCCTCTATCCTAGCTTATCATATCCTCTATCCTATCCTATCCTCTATCCTATCCTATCATCTATCCTATCATATCCTCTATCCTGTCCTATCCTCTATCCTATCCTATTCTCTATATTATCTTATCCTCTATACTATCCTGTACTCTATCCTATCCTATCCTCAATCCTATCCTATCCTCTATCCTAGATTATCATATCCTCTATCCTATCCTATCCTCTATCCTATCCTATCCTCTATCCTATCCTATCCTCTATCCTATCCTATCCTCTATCCTATCCTATCCTCTGTCCTATCCCATCCTCTATCCTATCCTATCCTCTATCGTATCGTATCCTCTATCCCATCCAATTCTCTATCCTATCATCTATCCTATCCTATCCTCTATCCTAGCCTATCATATCCTATATCCTATCCTATCCTCAATCCTATCCTATCCTCAATCCTATCCTATCCTCTATCCTAGCCTATCATATCCTATATCCTATCCTATCCTCTATCCTATCCTATCCTCTATCCTATCCTATCCTCTATCCTGTCCTATCCTCTATCCTATCCTATTCTCTATATTATCTTATCCTCTATACTATCCTGTACTCTATTCTATCCTATCCTCTATCTTATCCTATCCTCAATCCTATCCTATCCTCCATCGTATAATATCCTCTATCCTATCGTCTATCCTATCCTATCCTCTATCCTTTCCGATCCTCAATCCTATCCTATCCTCTATCCTATCCTATCCTCTATCCTATCCAATTCTCTATCCTACCCTCTATCCTAGCCTATCCTCTATCGTATGGTATCCTCTATCCTATCCAATCCTCTATCCTATCCTCTACCCTATCCTATCCTCTATCCTATCCTATTCTCTATCCTATCCTATCCTCTGTCCTATCCTATCCTCTATCCTGTCCTATCCTCTATCCTATCCTATCCTCTATCCTATCCTATCCTCTATCCTGTCCTATCCTCTATCCTATCCTATTCTCTATATTATCTTATCCTCTATACTATCCTGTACTCTATTCTATCCTATCCTCTATCTTATCCTATCCTCTACCATATCCTATCCTCAATCCTATCCTATCCTCCATCGTATAATATCCTCTATCCTATCGTCTATCCTATCCTATCCTCTATCCTATCCGATCCTCCATCCTATCCTATCCCCTATCCTATCCTATTCTCTATCCTACCCTATCCTCAATCCTATGCTATCCTCAATCCTATCGTATCCTCTATCCTATCATATCCTCTATCCAATCCCATCCTCTATCCTATCCTATCCTCTGTCCTATCCTATCCTCAATCCTATCCTATCCTCTATCCTATTCTATCCTCTATCCTATCCTATCCTCTGTCCTATCCCATCCTCTATCCTATCCTATCCTCTATCGTATCGTATCGTCTATCCAATCCAATTCTCTATCCTACCCTCTATCCTATCCTATCCTCTATCGTATCGTATCCTCTATCCTATCCAATCCTCTATCCTATCATCTATCCTATCCTATCCTCTACCCTATTCTATATTCTATACTATCCTATCCTCTATCCTATCCTATCCTCTATCCTATCCTATCCTCTATCCTGTCCTATCCTCTATCCTATCCTATTCTCTATATTATCTTATCCTCTATACTATCCTGTACTCTATTCTATCCTATCCTCTATCTTATCCTATCCTCTACCCTTCCTATCCTCTATCTTATCCTATCCTCTACCCTATCCAATCCTCTATCTTATCCTATCCTCTACCCTATCCTATCCTCTATAATACCGTATCCTCCATCCTATAATATCATATATCCTATCCTATCCTCTATCCTATCCTATCCTATCCTATCCTCTATCCCATAATATCCTCAATCCTGTTCAATTCTCTATCCTACCCTCTATCCTATCCTATCCTCTATCGTATCGTATCCTCTATCCTATCCTATCCTCTATCCTATCCTATCCTCTATCCTGTCCTATCCTCTATCATATCCTATTCTCTATATTATCTTATCCTCTATACTATCCTGTACTCTATTCTATCCTATCCTCTATCCTATCCTATCCTCTATCCTATCCTATCCTCAATCCTATCCTATCCTCTATCCTAGCTTATCATATCCTCTATCCTATCCTATCCTCTATCCTATCCTATCATCTATCCTATCATATCCTCTATCCTGTCCTATCCTCTATCCTATCCTATTCTCTATATTATCTTATCCTCTATACTATCCTGTACTCTATCCTATCCTATCCTCCATCCTGTCCTATCTTCTATCCTATCCTATTCTCTATATTATCTTATCCTCTATACTATCCTGTACTCTATCCTATCCTATCCTCTGTCCTATCCCATCCTCTATCCTATCCTATCCTCTATCGTATCTTATCCTCTATCCCATCCAATTCTCTATCCTACCCTCTATCCTATCTTATCCTCTATCGTATCGTATCCTCTATCCTATCCAATCCTCTATCCTATCATCTATCCTATTCTATCCTATATCCTATCCTATCCTCTATCCTATCCTATCCTCTATCCTATCCTATCCTCTATCCTGTCCTCTATGCTATCTTATCCTCTATCGTATCGTATCCTCTATCCTATCCAATCCTCTATCGTATCCTATCCTCTATCCTGTCCTATCCTCTATCCTGTCCTATCCTCTATCCTATCCTATTCTATCCTCTATCCTATCCTATCCTCTATTATATCCTATCCTCTACCATATCCTATCCTCTATCCTATCCTATCCTATCCTATCCTCTATCCCATAATATCCTCAATCCTATTCAATTCTCTATCCTACCCTCTATCCTATCCTATCCTCTATCGTATCGTTTCCTCTATCCTATCCAATCCTCTATCCTATCATCTATCCTATCCTATCCTCCATCCTATCCTATTCTATCCTCTATCCTATCCTATCCTCTATTATATCCTATCCTCTATCCTATAATATCCTCTATCCTATCCTATCCTCAATCCTATCCTATCCTCTATCCTATTCTATCCTCTATCCTATCCTATCCTCTGTCCTATCCCATCCTCTATCCTATCCTATCCTCTATCGTATCTTATCCTCTATCCCATCCAATTCTCTATCCTATCCTCTATGCTATCTTATCCTCTATCGTATTGTATCCTCTATCCTATCCAATCCTCTATCCTATCCTATCCTCTATCCTGTCCTATCCTCTATCCTGTCCTATCCTCTATCCTATCCTATTCTCTATATTATCTTATCCTCTATACTATCCTGTGCTCTATTCTATCCTATCCTTTATCATCTCCTATCATCTACCCTATCCTATCCTCTATCCTATCCTATCCTATCCTATCCTCTATCCTATAATATCCTCAATCCTATTCAATTCTCTATCCTACCCTCTATCCTATCCTATCCTCTATCGTATCGTATCCTCTATCCTATCCAATCCTCTATCCTATCATCTATCCTATCCTATCCTCAATCCTATCCTATCCTCTATCCTATCCTATCCTCTATCATGTCCTATCATCTATCCTATCCTATTCTCTATATTATCTTATCCTCTATACTATCCTGTACTCTATTCTATCCTATCCTCTACCCTATCCTATCCTCTATCCTATTCTATCCTCTATCCTATCCTATCCTCTGTCCTATCCCATCCTCTATCCTATCCTATCCTCTATCGTATCTTATCCTCTATCCCATCCAATTCTCTATCCTACCCTCTATGCTATCTTATCCTCTATCGTATCGTATCCTCTATCCTATCCTATCCTCTATCCTGTCCTATCCTCTATCCTATCCTATTCTCTATATTATCTTATCCTCTATACTATCCTGTGCTCTATTCTATCCTATCCTCTATCTTATCCTATCATCTAGCCTATCCTATCCTCTATCCTATCCTATCCTATCCTATCCTCTATCCTATAATATCCTCTATCCTATAATATCCTCAATCCTATTCAATTCTCTATCCTACCCTCTATCCTATCCTATCCTCTATCGTATCGTATCCTCTATCCTATCCAATCCTCTATCCTATCATCTATCCTATCCTATCCTCAATCCTATCCTATTCTATCCTCTATCCTATCCTATACTCAATCCTATCCTATCCTCTATCCTATTCTATCCTCTATCCTATCCTATCCTCTGTCCTATCCCATCCTCTATCCTATCCTATCCTCTATCGTATCTTATCCTCTATCCCATCCAATTCTCTATCCTACCCTCTATCCTATCTTATCCTCTATCGTATCGTATCCTCTATCCTATCCAATCCTCTATCCTATCATCTATCCTATTCTATCCTATATCCTATCCTATCCTCTATCCTATCCTATCCTCTATCCTATCCTATCCTCTATCCTGTCCTATCCTCTATCCTATCCTATCCTCTATCGTGTCCTATCCTCTATCCTATCCTATTCTCTATATAATCTTATCCTCTATACTATCCTGTACTCTATTCTATCCTATCCTCTATCTTATCCTATCCTCTACCATATCCTATCCTCTATCCTATCCTATCCTATCCTATCCTCTATCCCATAATATCCTCAATCCTATTCAATTCTCTATCCTACCCTCTATCCTATCCTATCCTCTATCGTATCTTATCCTCTATCCCATCCAATTCTCTATCCTACCCTCTATCCTATCTTATCCTCTATCGTATCGTATCCTCTATCCTATCCAATCCTCTATCCTATCATCTATCCTATTCTATCCTATATCCTATCCTATCCTCTATCCTAGCCTATCCTCTATCCTATCCTATCCTCTATCCTGTCCTATCCTCTATCCTATCCTATTCTCTATATTATCTTATCCTCTATACTATCCTGTGCTCTATTCTATCCTATCCTCTATCTTATCCTATCATCTAGCCTATCCTATCCTGTATCCTATCCTATCCTATCCTATCCTCTATCCTATAATATCCTCTGTCCTATAATATCCTCAATCCTATTCAATTCTCTATCCTATCCTCAATCCTATCCTATCCTCTATCCTATTCTATCCTCTATCCTATCCTATCCTCTGTCCTATCCCATCCTCTATCCTATCCTATCCTCTATCGTATCTTATCCTCTATCCCATCCAATTCTCTATCCTATCCTCTATGCTATCTTATCCTCTATCGTATCGTATCCTCTATCGTATCCAATCCTCTATCGTATCCTATCCTCTATCCTGTCCTATCCTCTATCCTGTCCTATCCTCTATCCTATCCTATTCTCTATATTATCTTATCCTCTATACTATCCTGTGCTCTATTCTATCCTATCCTCTATCTTCTCCTATCATCTACCCTATCCTATCCTCTATCCTATCCTATCCTATCCTATCCTCTATCCTATAATATCCTCAATCCTATTCAATTCTCTATCCTACCCTCTATCCTATCCTATCCTCTATCGTATCGTATCCTCTATCCTATCCAATCCTCTATCCTATCATCTATCCTATCCTATCCTCAATCCTATCCTATCCTCTATCCTATCCTATCCTCTATCATGTCCTATCATCTATCCTATCCTATTCTCTATATTATCTTATCCTCTATACTATCCTGTACTCTATTCTATCCTATCCTCTACCCTATCCTATCCTCTATCCTATTCTATCCTCTATCCTATCCTATCCTCTGTCCTATCCCATCCTCTATCCTATCCTATCCTCTATCGTATCTTATCCTCTATCCCATCCAATTCTCTATCCTACCCTCTATGCTATCTTATCCTCTATCGTATCGTATCCTCTATCCTATCCTATCCTCTATCCTGTCCTATCCTCTATCCTATCCTATTCTCTATATTATCTTATCCTCTATACTATCCTGTGCTCTATTCTATCCTATCCTCTATCTTATCCTATCATCTAGCCTATCCTATCCTCTATCCTATCCTATCCTATCCTATCCTCTATCCTATAATATCCTCTATCCTATAATATCCTCAATCCTATTCAATTCTCTATCCTACCCTCTATCCTATCCTATCCTCTATCGTATCGTATCCTCTATCCTATCCAATCCTCTATCCTATCATCTATCCTATCCTATCCTCAATCCTATCCTATTCTATCCTCTATCCTATCCTATCCTCTATTATATCCTATCCTCTATCCTATCCTATCCTCTATCCTATCCTATACTCAATCCTATCCTATCCTCTATCCTATTCTATCCTCTATCCTATCCTATCCTCTGTCCTATCCCATCCTCTATCCTATCCTATCCTCTATCGTATCTTATCCTCTATCCCATCCAATTCTCTATCCTACCCTCTATCCTATCTTATCCTCTATCGTATCGTATCCTCTATCCTATCCAATCCTCTATCCTATCATCTATCCTATTCTATCCTATATCCTATCCTATCCTCTATCCTATCCTATCCTCTATCCTATCCTATCCTCTATCCTGTCCTATCCTCTATCCTATCCTATCCTCTATCGTGTCCTATCCTCTATCCTATCCTATTCTCTATATAATCTTATCCTCTATACTATCCTGTACTCTATTCTATCCTATCCTCTATCTTATCCTATCCTCTACCATATCCTATCCTCTATCCTATCCTATCCTATCCTATCCTCTATCCCATAATATCCTCAATCCTATTCAATTCTCTATCCTACCCTCTATCCTATCCTATCCTCTATCGTATCTTATCCTCTATCCCATCCAATTCTCTATCCTACCCTCTATCCTATCTTATCCTCTATCGTATCGTATCCTCTATCCTATCCAATCCTCTATCCTATCATCTATCCTATTCTATCCTATATCCTATCCTATCCTCTATCCTATCCTATCCTCTATCCTATCCTATCCTCTATCCTGTCCTATCCTCTATCCTATCCTATTCTCTATATTATCTTATCCTCTATACTATCCTGTGCTCTATTCTATCCTATCCTCTATCTTATCCTATCATCTAGCCTATCCTATCCTGTATCCTATCCTATCCTATCCTATCCTATCCTCTATCCTATAATATCCTCTATCCAATTCAATTCTCTATCCTACCCTCTATCCTATGCTATCCTCTATCGTATCGTATCCTCTATCCTATCCAATCCTCTATCCTATCATCTATTCTATCCTCTCCTCAATCCTATCCTATTCTATCCTCTATCCTATCCTATCCTCTATTATATCCTATCCTCTACCATATCCTATCCTCTATCCTATCCTATCCTATCCTATCCTCTATCGCATAATATCCTCAATCCTATTCAATTCTCTATCCTACCCTCTATCCTATCCTATCCTCTATCGTATCGTATCCTCTATCCTATCCAATCCTCTATCCTATCATCTATCCTATCCTATCCTCAATCCTATCCTATTCTATCCTCTATCCTATCCTATCCTCTATTATATCCTATCCTCTATCCTATAATATCCTCTATCCTATCCTATCCTCAATCCTATCCTATCCTCTATCCTATTCTATCCTCTATCCTATCCTATCCTCTGTCCTATCCCATCCTCTATCCTATCCTATCCTCTATCGTATCTTATCCTCTATCCCATCCAATTCTCTATCCTATCCTCTATGCTATCTTATCCTCTATCGTATTGTATCCTCTATCCTATCCAATCCTCTATCCTATCATCTATCCTATCCTATCCTCAATCCTATCCTATCCTCTATCCTATCCTATCCTCTATCATGTCCTATCATCTATCCTATCCTATTCTCTATATTATCTTATCCTCTATACTATCCTGTACTCTATTCTATCCTATCCTCTACCCTATCCTATCCTCTATCCTATTCTATCCTCTATCCTATCCTATCCTCTGTCCTATCCCATCCTCTATCCTATCCTATCCTCTATCGTATCTTATCCTCTATCCCATCCAATTCTCTATCCTACCCTCTATGCTATCTTATCCTCTATCGTATCGTATCCTCTATCCTATCCTATCCTCTATCCTGTCCTATCCTCTATCCTATCCTATTCTCTATATTATCTTATCCTCTATACTATCCTGTGCTCTATTCTATCCTATCCTCTATCTTATCCTATCATCTAGCCTATCCTATCCTCTATCCTATCCTATCCTATCCTATCCTCTATCCTATAATATCCTCTATCCTATAATATCCTCAATCCTATTCAATTCTCTATCCTACCCTCTATCCTATCCTATCCTCTATCGTATCGTATCCTCTATCCTATCCAATCCTCTATCCTATCATCTATCCTATCCTATCCTCAATCCTATCCTATTCTATCCTCTATCCTATCCTATCCTCTATTATATCCTATCCTCTATCCTATCCTATCCTCTATCCTATCCTATACTCAATCCTATCCTATCCTCTATCCTATTCTATCCTCTATCCTATCCTATCCTCTGTCCTATCCCATCCTCTATCCTATCCAATCCTCTATCGTATCTTATCCTCTATCCCATCCAATTCTCTATCCTACCCTCTATCCTATCTTATCCTCTATCGTATCGTATCCTCTATCCTATCCAATCCTCTATCCTATCATCTATCCTATTCTATCCTATATCCTATCCTATCCTCTATCCTATCCTATCCTCTATCCTATCCTATCCTCTATCCTGTCCTATCCTCTATCCTATCCTATCCTCTATCGTGTCCTATCCTCTATCCTATCCTATTCTCTATATAATCTTATCCTCTATACTATCCTGTACTCTATTCTATCCTATCCTCTATCTTATCCTATCCTCTACCATATCCTATCCTCTATCCTATCCTATCCTATCCTATCCTCTATCCCATAATATCCTCAATCCTATTCAATTCTCTATCCTACCCTCTATCCTATCCTATCCTCTATCGTATCTTATCCTCTATCCCATCCAATTCTCTATCCTACCCTCTATCCTATCTTATCCTCTATCGTATCGTATCCTCTATCCTATCCAATCCTCTATCCTATCATCTATCCTATTCTATCCTATATCCTATCCTATCCTCTATCCTATCCTATCCTCTATCCTATCCTATCCTCTATCCTGTCCTATCCTCTATCCTATCCTATTCTCTATATTATCTTATCCTCTATACTATCCTGTGCTCTATTCTATCCTATCCTCTATCTTATCCTATCATCTAGCCTATCCTATCCTGTATCCTATCCTATCCTATCCTATCCTATCCTCTATCCTATAATATCCTCTATCCTATAATATCCTCAATCCTATTCAATTCTCTATCCTACCCTCTATCCTATCCTATCCTCTATCGTATCGTATCCTCTATCCTATCCAATCCTCTATCCTATCATCTATCCTATCCTATCCTCAATCCTATCCTATTCTATCCTCTATCCTATCCTATCCTCTATTATATCCTATCCTCTATCCTATCCTATCCTCTATCCTATCCTATACTCAATCCTATCCTATCCTCTATCCTATTCTATCCTCTATCCTATCCTATCCTCTGTCCTATCCCATCCTCTATCCTATCCTATCCTCTATCGTATCTTATCCTCTATCCCATCCAATTCTCTATCCTACCCTCTATCCTATCTTATCCTCTATCGTATCGTATCCTCTATCCTATCCAATCCTCTATCCTATCATCTATCCTATTCTATCCTATATCCTATCCTATCCTCTATTCTATCCTATCCTCTATCCTATCCTATCCTCTATCCTGTCCTATCCTCTATCCTATCCTATTCTCTATACTATCTTATCCTCTATACTATCCTGTGCTCTATTCTATCCTATCCTCTATCTTATCCTATCATCTACCCTATCCTATCCTCTATCCTATCCTATCCTATCCTATCCTCTATCCTATAATATCCTCAATCCAATTCAATTCTCTATCCTACCCTCTATCCTATGCTATCCTCTATCGTATCGTATCCTCTATCCTATCCAATCCTCTATCCTATCATCTATCCTATCCTATCCTCAATCCTATCCTATTCTATCCTCTATCCTATCCTATCCTCTATTATATCCTATCCTCTACCATATCCTATCCTCTATCCTATCCTATCCTATCCTATCCTCTATCGCATAATATCCTCAATCCTATTCAATTCTCTATCCTACCCTCTATCCTATCCTATCCTCTATCGTATCGTATCCTCTATCCTATCCAATCCTCTATCCTATCATCTATCCTATCCTATCCTCAATCCTATCCTATTCTATCCTCTATCCTATCCTATCCTCTATTATATCCTATCCTCTATCCTATAATATCCTCTATCCTATCCTATCCTCAATCCTATCCTATCCTCTATCCTATTCTATCCTCTATCCTATCCTATCCTCTGTCCTATCCCATCCTCTATCCTATCCTATCCTCTATCGTATCTTATCCTCTATCCCATCCAATTCTCTATCCTATCCTCTATGCTATCTTATCCTCTATCGTATCGTATCCTCTATCCTATCCAATCCTCTATCCTATCCTATCCTCTATCCTGTCCTATCCTCTATCCTGTCCTATCCTCTATCCTATCCTATTCTCTATATTATCTTATCCTCTATACTATCCTGTGCTCTATTCTATCCTATCCTCTATCTTCTCCTATCATCTACCCTATCCTATCCTCTATCCTATCCTATCCTATCCTATCCTCTATCCTATAATATCCTCAATCCTATTCAATTCTCTATCCTACCCTCTATCCTATCCTATCCTCTATCGTATCGTATCCTCTATCCTATCCAATCCTCTATCCTATCATCTATCCTATCCTATCCTCAATCCTATCCTATCCTCTATCCTATCCTATCCTCTATCATGTCCTATCATCTATCCTATCCTATTCTCTATATTATCTTATCCTCTATACTATCCTGTACTCTATTCTATCCTATCCTCTACCCTATCCTATCCTCTATCCTATTCTATCCTCTATCCTATCCTATCCTCTGTCCTATCCCATCCTCTATCCTATCCTCTATCGTATCTTATCCTCTATCCCATCCAATTCTCTATCCTACACTCTATGCTATCTTATCCTCTATCGTATCGTATCCTCTATCCTATCCAATCCTCTATCCTATCCTATCCTCTATCCTGTCCTATCCTCTATCCTGTCCTATCCTCTATCCTATCCTATTCTCTATATTATCTTATCCTCTATACTATCCTGTGCTCTATTCTATCCTATCCTCTATCTTCTCCTATCATCTCCCCTATCCTATCCTCTATCCTATCCTATCCTATGCTATCCTCTATCCTATAATATCCTCAATCCTATTCAATTCTCTATCCTACCCTCTATCCTATCCTATCCTCTATCGTATCGTATCCTCTATCCTATCCAATCCTCTATCCTATCATCTATCCTATCCTATCCTCAATCCTATCCTATCCTCTATCCTATCCTATCCTCTATCATGTCCTATCATCTATCCTATCCTATCCTCTATAATATCGTATCCTCCATCCAATAATATCATATATCCTATCCTATCCTCTATCCTATCCTATTCTATCCTCTATCCTATCCTATCCCCTATCCTATCCTATCCTCTATCCTATCCTATCCTCTGTCCTATCCTATCCTCTATCCTATCCTATCCTCTATCGTATCGTATCCTCTATCCTATCCAATTCTCTATCCTACCCTATATCCTATCCTACCCTCTATCCTATACTATCCTCTATAATATCGTATCCTCCATCCTATACTATCATATATCCTATCCTATCCTCTGTCCTATCCTATCCTCTATCCTATCCTATCCTCTAACCTATCCTATCCTCTATCCTATCCTATCCTCTATCCTATCCTATCCTCTATCCTATCCTATCCTATCCTATCCTCTATCCCATAATATCCTCAATCCTATTCAATTCTCTATCCTACCCTCTATCCTATCCTATCCTCTATCGTATCGTATCCTCTATCCTATCCAATCCGCTATCCTATCATCTATCCTATCCTATCCTCAATCCTATCCTATCCTCTATCCAATTCAATCCTCTATCCTATCCTATCCTCTGTCCTATCCCATCCCCTATCCTATCCTATCCTCTATCCTATTCTATCCTCTATCCTATCCTATCCTCTGTCCTATCCCATCCTCTATCCTATCCTATCCTCTATCGTATCGTATCCTCTATCCTTATCCAATTCTCTATCCTACCCTCTATCCTATCTTATCCTCTATCGTATCGTATCCTCTATCCTATCCAATCCTCTATCCTATCATCTATCCTATCCTATCCTCTATCCTGTCCTATCCTCTATCCTATCCTATTCTCTATATTATCTTATCCTCTATACTATCCTGTACTCTATTCTATCCTATCCTCAATCCTATCCTATCCTCTATCCTAGCTTATCATATCCTCTATCCTATCCTATCCTCTATCCTATCCTATCCTATCCTATCCTCTATCCCATAATATCCTCAATCCTATCCAATCCTCTATCCTATCCTCTATCCTATCCTATCCTCTATCCTATCCTATCCTCTATCCTATCCTATCCTCAATCCTATCCTATCCTCTATCCTAGCTTATCATATCCTCTATCCTATCCTATCCTCTATCCTATCCTATCATCTATCCTATCCTATCCTCTATCGTATCGTATCGTCTATCCTATCCAAACCTCTATCCTATCATCTATCCTATCCTATCCTCAATCCTATCCTATCCTCTATCCTATTCTATTCTCTATACTATCCTATCCTCTATCCTATCCTATCCTCTATCCTAGCTTATCATATCCTCTATCCTATCCTATCCTCCATCCTATCCTCCATCCTATCCTATCCTGTATCCTATCCTATCCTCTATCCTGTCCTATCCTCTATCCTATCCTATTCTCTATATTATCTTATCCTCTATACTATCCTGTACTCTATTCTATCCTATCCTCTATCTTATCCTATCCTCTACCATATCCTATCCTCTATCCTATCCTATCCTATCCTATCCTCTATCCCATAATATCCTCAATCCTATTCAATTCTCTATCCTACCCTCTATCCTATCCTATCCTCTATCGTATCTTATCCTCTATCCCATCCAATTCTCTATCCTACCCTCTATCCTATCTTATCCTCTATCGTATCGTATCCTCTATCCTATCCAATCCTCTATCCTATCATCTATCCTATTCTATCCTATATCCTATCCTATCCTCTATCCTATCCTATCCTCTATCCTATCCTATCCTCTATCCTGTCCTATACTCTATCCTATCCTATTCTCTATATTATCTTATCTTCTATACTATCCTGTGCTCTATTCTATCCTATCCTCTATCATGTCCTATCATCTATCCTATCCTATTCTCTATATTATCTTATCCTCTATACTATCCTGTACTCTATTCTATCCTATCCTCTACCCTATCCTATCCTCTATCCTATTCTATCCTCTATCCTATCCTATCCTCTGTCCTATCCCATCCTCTATCCTATCCTCTATCGTATCTTATCCTCTATCCCATCCAATTCTCTATCCTACACTCTATGCTATCTTATCCTCTATCGTATCGTATCCTCTATCCTATCCAATCCTCTATCCTATCCTATCCTCTATCCTGTCCTATCCTCTATCCTGTCCTATCCTCTATCCTATCCTATTCTCTATATTATCTTATCCTCTATACTATCCTGTGCTCTATTCTATCCTATCCTCTATCTTCTCCTATCATCTCCCCTATCCTATCCTCTATCCTATCCTATCCTATGCTATCCTCTATCCTATAATATCCTCAATCCTATTCAATTCTCTATCCTACCCTCTATCCTATCCTATCCTCTATCGTATCGTATCCTCTATCCTATCCAATCCTCTATCCTATCATCTATCCTATCCTATCCTCAATCCTATCCTATCCTCTATCCTATCCTATCCTCTATCATGTCCTATCATCTATCCTATCCTATCCTCTATAATATCGTATCCTCCATCCAATAATATCATATATCCTATCCTATCCTCTATCCTATCCTATTCTATCCTCTATCCTATCCTATCCCCTATCCTATCCTATCCTCTATCCTATCCTATCCTCTGTCCTATCCTATCCTCTATCCTATCCTATCCTCTATCGTATCGTATCCTCTATCCTATCCAATTCTCTATCCTACCCTATATCCTATCCTACCCTCTATCCTATACTATCCTCTATAATATCGTATCCTCCATCCTATACTATCATATATCCTATCCTATCCTCTGTCCTATCCTATCCTCTATCCTATCCTATCCTCTAACCTATCCTATCCTCTATCCTATCCTATCCTCTATCCTATCCTATCCTCTATCCTATCCTATCCTATCCTATCCTCTATCCCATAATATCCTCAATCCTATTCAATTCTCTATCCTACCCTCTATCCTATCCTATCCTCTATCGTATCGTATCCTCTATCCTATCCAATCCGCTATCCTATCATCTATCCTATCCTATCCTCAATCCTATCCTATCCTCTATCCAATTCAATCCTCTATCCTATCCTATCCTCTGTCCTATCCCATCCCCTATCCTATCCTATCCTCTATCCTATTCTATCCTCTATCCTATCCTATCCTCTGTCCTATCCCATCCTCTATCCTATCCTATCCTCTATCGTATCGTATCCTCTATCCTTATCCAATTCTCTATCCTACCCTCTATCCTATCTTATCCTCTATCGTATCGTATCCTCTATCCTATCCAATCCTCTATCCTATCATCTATCCTATCCTATCCTCTATCCTGTCCTATCCTCTATCCTATCCTATTCTCTATATTATCTTATCCTCTATACTATCCTGTACTCTATTCTATCCTATCCTCAATCCTATCCTATCCTCTATCCTAGCTTATCATATCCTCTATCCTATCCTATCCTCTATCCTATCCTATCCTATCCTATCCTCTATCCCATAATATCCTCAATCCTATCCAATCCTCTATCCTATCCTCTATCCTATCCTATCCTCTATCCTATCCTATCCTCTATCCTATCCTATCCTCAATCCTATCCTATCCTCTATCCTAGCTTATCATATCCTCTATCCTATCCTATCCTCTATCCTATCCTATCATCTATCCTATCCTATCCTCTATCGTATCGTATCGTCTATCCTATCCAAACCTCTATCCTATCATCTATCCTATCCTATCCTCAATCCTATCCTATCCTCTATCCTATTCTATTCTCTATACTATCCTATCCTCTATCCTATCCTATCCTCTATCCTAGCTTATCATATCCTCTATCCTATCCTATCCTCCATCCTATCCTCCATCCTATCCTATCCTGTATCCTATCCTATCCTCTATCCTGTCCTATCCTCTATCCTATCCTATTCTCTATATTATCTTATCCTCTATACTATCCTGTACTCTATTCTATCCTATCCTCTATCTTATCCTATCCTCTACCATATCCTATCCTCTATCCTATCCTATCCTATCCTATCCTCTATCCCATAATATCCTCAATCCTATTCAATTCTCTATCCTACCCTCTATCCTATCCTATCCTCTATCGTATCTTATCCTCTATCCCATCCAATTCTCTATCCTACCCTCTATCCTATCTTATCCTCTATCGTATCGTATCCTCTATCCTATCCAATCCTCTATCCTATCATCTATCCTATTCTATCCTATATCCTATCCTATCCTCTATCCTATCCTATCCTCTATCCTATCCTATCCTCTATCCTGTCCTATACTCTATCCTATCCTATTCTCTATATTATCTTATCTTCTATACTATCCTGTGCTCTATTCTATCCTATCCTCTATCTTATCCTATCATCTAGCCTATCCTATCCTGTATCCTATCCTATCCTATCCTATCCTCTATCCTATAATATCCTCTATCCTATAATATCCTCAATCCTATTCAATTCTCTATCCTACCCTCTATCCTATCCTATCCTCTATCGTATCGTATCCTCTATCCTATCCAATCCTCTATCCTATCATCTATCCTATCCTATCCTCAATCCTATCCTATTCTATCCTCTATCCTATCCTATCCTCTATTATATCCTATCCTCTATCCTATCCTATCCTCTATCCTATCCTATACTCAATCCTATCCTATCCTCTATCCTATTCTATCCTCTATCCTATCCTATCCTCTGTCCTATCCCATCCTGTATCCTATCCTATCCTCTATCGTATCGTATCCTCTATCCTATCCAATCCTCTATCCTATCATCTATCCTGTTCTATCCTATATCCTATCCTATCCTCTATCCTATCGTATCCTCTATCCTATCCTATCCTCTATCCTGTCCTATCCTCTATCCTATCCTATTCTCTATACTATCTTATCCTCTATACTATCCTGTGCTCTATTCTATCCTATCCTCTATCTTATCCTATCATCTACCCTATCCTATCCTCTATCCTATCCTATCCTATCCTATCCTCTATCCTATAATATCCTCCATCCAATTCAATTCTCTATCCTACCCTCTATCCTATCCTATCCTCTATCGTATCGTATCCTCTATCCTATCCAATCCTCTATCCTATCATCTATCCTATCCTATCCTCAATCCTATCCTATTCTATCCTCTATCCTATCCTATCCTCTATTATATCCTATCCTCTACCATATCCTATCCTCTATCCTATCCTATCCTATCCTATCCTCTATCCCATAATATCCTCAATCCTATTCAATTCTCTATCCTACCCTCTATCCTATCCTATCCTCTATCGTAACGTATCCTCTATCCTATCCAATCCTCTATCCTATCATCTATCCTATCCTATCCTCAATCCTATCCTATTCTATCCTCTATCCTATCCTATCCTCTATTATATCCTATCCTCTATCCTATAATATCCTCTATCCTATCCTATCCTCAATCCTATCCTATCCTCTATCCTATTCTATCCTCTATCCTATCCTATCCTCTGTCCTATCCCATCCTCTATCCTATCCTATCCTCTATCGTATCTTATCCTCTATCCCATCCAATTCTCTATCCTACACTCTAAGCTATCTTATCCTCTATCGTATCGTATCCTCTATCCTATCCAATCCTCTATCCTATCCTATCCTCTATCCTGTCCTATCCTCTATCCTGTCCTATCCTCTATCGTATTCTATTCTCTATCCTATCCTATACTCTATTCTATCCTATCCTCCATCCTATCCTATCCTATCCTCTATCCTATCCTATCCTCTATCCTGTCCTATCCTCTAACCTATCCTATTCTCTATATTATCTTATCCTCTATACTATCCTGTACTCTATTCTATCCTATCCTCTATCTTATCCTATCCTCTACCCTATCCTATCCTCTATCTTATCCTATTCTCTACCCTATCCTATCCTCTATAATATCGTATCCTCCATCCTATAATATCATATATCCTATCTTATCCTCTATCCTATCCTATCCTATCCTATCCTCTATCCCATATTATCCTCAATCCTATTCAATTCTCTATCCTACCCTCTATCCTATCCTATCCTCTATCGTATCGTATCCTCTATCCTATCCAATCCTCTATCTTATCATCTATCCTATCCTATCCTCAATCCTATCCTATCCTCTATCCTATTCTATCCTCTATCCTATCCTATCCTCTGTCCTATCCCATCCTCTATCCTATCCTATCCTCTATCGTATCGTATCCTCTATCCTTATCCAATTCTCTATCCTACCCTCTATCCTATCTTATCCTCTATCGTATCGTATCCTCTATCCTATCCAATCCTCTATCCTATCATCTATCCTATCCTATCCTCTATCCTATCCTATCCTCTATCCTATCCTATCCTCTATCCTGTCCTATCCTCTATCCTATCCTATTCTCTATATTATCTTATCCTCTATACTATCCTGTACTCTATTCTATCCTATCCTCAATCCTATCCTATCCTCTATCCTAGCTTATCATATCCTCTATCCTATCCTATCCTCTATCCTATCCTATCCTATCCTATCCTCTATCCCATAATATCCTCAATCCTATCCAATCCTCTATCCTATCCTCTATCCTATCCTATCCTCTATCCTATCCTATCCTCTATCCTATCCTATCCTCAATCCTATCCTATCCTCTATCCTAGCTTATCATATCCTCTATCCTATCCTATCCTCTATCCTATCCTATCATCTATCCTATCCTATCCTCTATCGTATCGTATCCTCTATCCTATCCAAACCTCTATCCTATCATCTATCCTATCCTATCCTCAATCCTATCCTATCCTCTATCCTATTCTATTCTCTATACTATCCTATCCTCTATCCTATCCTATCCTCTATCCTATCCTATCCTCTATCCTAGCTTATCATATCCTCTATCCTATCCTATCCTCCATCCTATCCTCCATCCTATCCTATCCTCTATCCTATTCTATTCTCTATACTATCCTATCCTCTATCCTATCCTATCCTCTATCGTATTCTATTCTCTATCCTATCCTATACTCTATCCTATCCTATCCTCCATCCTATCCTATCCTATCCTCTATCCTATCCTATCCTCTATCCTGTCCTATCCTCTATCCTATCCTATCCTCTATCGTATCGTATCCTCTATCCTATCCAATTCTCTATCCTACCCTATATCCTATCCTACCCTCTATCCTATACTATCCTCTATAATATCGTATCCTCCATCCTATAATATCATATATCCTATCCTATCCTCTGTCCTATCCTATCCTCTATCCTATCCTATCCTCTGTCCTATCCTATCCTCTATCCTATCCTATCCTCTATCGTATCGTATCCTCTATCCTATCCAATTCTCTATCCTACCCTATATCCTATCCTACCCTCTATCCTATACTATCCTCTATAATATCGTATCCTCCATCCTATAATATCATATATCCCATCCTATCCTCTGTCCTATCCTATCCTCTATCCTATCCTATCCTCTAACCTATCCTATCCTCTATCCTATCCTATCCTCTATCCTATCCTATCCTCTATCCTATCCTATCCTATCCTATCCTCTATCCCATAATATCCTCAATCCTATTCAATTCTCTATCCTACCCTCTATCCTATCCTATCCTCTATCGTATCGTATCCTCTATCCTATCCAATCCTCTATCCTATCATCTATCCTATCCTATCCTCAATCCTATCCTATCCTCTATCCTATTCAATCCTCTATCCTATCCTATCCTCTGTCCTATCCCATCCTCTATCATATCCTATCCTCCATCCCATAATATCATATACCCTATCCTATCCTCTATCGTATCGTATCCTCTATCCTATCCAATTCTCTATCCTACCGTCTATCCTAGCATATCCTCTATCGTATGGTATCCTCTGTCCTATCCTATCCTCTATCCTATCCTATCCTCTATCCTATCCTATCCTCTATCCTATCATATCCTCTATCCTATCCAATCCCCTATCGTATCGTCTATCCTATCCTATCCTCTATAATATCCTATCCTCTATCCTATCCTATCCTCTATCGTATCGTATCCTCTATGCCATCCAATTCTCTATTCTACCCTCTATCCTATCCGATCCTCTATCGTATCGTATCCTCTATCCCATCCAATCCTCTATCCTATCATCTATCCTATCCTATCATCTATCCTATCCTATCCTCAATCCTATCCTATCCTCTATCCTATTCTATCCTCTATCCTATCCTATCCTCTGTCCTATCCCATCCTCTATCCTATCCTATCCTCTATCGTATCGTATCCTCTATCCTTATCCAATTCTCTATCCTACCCTCTATCCTATCTTATCCTCTATCGTATCGTATCCTCTATCCTATCCAATCCTCTATCCTATCATCTATCCTATCCTATCCTCTATCCTATCCTATCCTCTATCCTATCCTATCCTCTATCCTGTCCGATCCTCTATCCTATCCTATTCTCTATATTATCTTATCCTCTATACTATCCTGTACTCTATTCTATCCTATCCTCAATCCTATCCTATCCTCTATCCTAGCTTATCATATCCTCTATCCTATCCTATCCTCTATCCTATCCTATCCTATCCTATCCTCTATCCCATAATATCCTCAATCCTATCCAATCCTCTATCCTATCCTCTATCCTATCCTATCCTCTATCCTATCCTATCCTCTATCCTATCCTATCCTCAATCCTATCCTATCCTCTATCCTAGCTTATCATATCCTCTATCCTATCCTATCCTCTATCCTATCCTATCATCTATCCTATCCTATCCTCTATCGTATCGTATCCTCTATCCTATCCAAACCTCTATCCTATCATCTATCCTATCCTATCCTCAATCCTATCCTATCCTCTATCCTATTCTATTCTCTATACTATCCTATCCTCTATCCTATCCTATCCTCTATCCTATCCTATCCTCTATCCTAGCTTATCATATCCTCTATCCTATCCTATCCTCCATCCTATCCTCCATCCTATCCTATCCTCTATCCTATCATATCCTCTATCCTATCCTATCCTCTATCCTATCCTATCCTCTATCCTATCCTATCCTGTATCGTATCGTATCCTCTATGCCATCCAATTCTCTATCCTACCCTCTATATTATCCTATCCTCTATCGTATCGTATCCTCTATCCCATCCAATCCTCTATCCTATCATCTATCCTATCCTATCCTCAATCCTATCCTATCCTCTATCCTATTCTATTCTCTATACTATCCTATCCTCTATCCTATCCTATCCTCTATCGTATTCTATTCTCTATCCTATCCTATACTCTATCCTATCGTATCCTCCATCCTATCCTATCCTATCCTCTATCCTATCCTATCCTCTATCCTGTCCTATCCTCTATCCTATCCTATCCTCTATCCTAGCTTATCATATCCTCTATCCTATCCTATCCTCTATCCTATCCTATCCTCTATCCTATCCTATCCTCTATCGTATCGTATCCTCTATCCTATCCAAACCTCTATCCTATCATCTATCCTATCCTATCCTCAATACTATCCTATCCTCTATCCTATTCTATTCTCTATACTATCCTATCCTCTATCCTATCCTATCCTCTATCCTATCCTATCCTCCATCCTATCCTCCATCCTATCCTATCCTCTATCCTATCCTATCCTCTATCCTGTCCTATCCTCTATCCTATCCTATTCTCTATATTATCTTATCCTCTATACTATCCTGTACTCTATCCTATCCTATCCTCCATCCTGTCCTATCCTCTATCCTATCCTATTCTCTATATTATCTTATCCTCTATACTATCCTGTACTCTATCCTATCCTATCCTCTATCGTATCTTATCCTCTACCCTATCCTATCCTCTATCCTATCCTATCCTCTGTCCTATCCTATCCTCTAGACCTATCCTATCCTCTATCCTATCCTATCCTCTATCCTATCATATCCTCTATCCTATCCAATCCCCTATCCTATCGTCTATCCTATCCTATCCTCTATCCTATCCTATCCTCTATCCTATCCTATCCTCTATCCTATCCTATCCTGTATCATATCGTATCCTCTATGCCATCCAATTCTCTATCCTACCCTCTATCCTATCCTATCCTCTATCGTATCGTATCCTCTATCCCATCCAATCCTCTATCCTATCATCTATCCTATCCTATCCTCAATCCTATCCTATCCTCTATCCTATTCTATTCTCTATACTATCCTATCCTCTATCCTATCCTATCCTCTATCGTATTCTATTCTCTATCCTATCCTGTACTCTATCCTATCCTATCCTCCATCCTATCCTATCCTATCCTCCATCCTATCCTATCCTCTATCCTGTCCTATCCTCTATCCTATCCTATTCTCTATATTATCTTATCCTCTATACTATCCTGTACTCTATCCTATCCTATCGTCTATCCTATCCTCTCCTCTATCCTATCCTATCCTCTGTCCTATCCTATCCTCTGTCCTGTCCAATCCTCTAACCTATTATATTCTCTATATTATCTTATCCTCTATACTATCCTGTACTCTATCCTATCCTATCCTCTATCCTATCCTCCCCTCTATCCTATCCTATCCTCTGTCCTATCCTATCCTCTGTCCTATCCTATCCTCTAGCCTATTCTATTCTCTATACTATCCTATCCTCTATCCTATCCCATCCTCTATCCTATCCTATCCTCTATCCTATTCTATCCTCTATCCTATCCTATCCTCTGTCCTATCCCATCCTCTATCCTATCCTATCCTCTATCGTATCGTATCCTCTATCCTTATCCAATTCTCTATCCTACCCTCTATCCTATCTTATCCTCTATCATGTCCTATCATCTATCCTATCCTATTCTCTATATTATCTTATCCTCTATACTATCCTGTACTCTATTCTATCCTATCCTCTATCTTATCCTATCCTCTACCCTATCCTATCCTCTATCTTATCCTATTCTCTACCCTATCCTATCCTCTATAATATCGTATCCTCCATCCTATAATATCATATATCCTATCTTATCCTCTATCCTATCCTATCCTATCCTATCCTCTATCCCATATTATCCTCTATCCTTATCCAATTCTCTATCCTACCCTCTATCCTATCTTATCCTCTATCGTATCGTATCCTCTATCCTATCCAATCCTCTATCCTATCATCTATCCTATCCTATCCTCTATCCTATCCTATCCTCTATCCTATCCTATCCTCTATCCTGTCCTATCCTCTATCCTATCCTATTCTCTATATTATCTTATCCTCTATACTATCCTGTACTCTATTCTATCCTAACCTCAATCCTATCCTATCCTCTATCCTAGCTTATCATATCCTCTATACTATCCTATCCTCTATCCTATCCTATCCTATCCTATCCTCTATCCCATAATATCCTCAATCCTATCCAATCCTCTATCCTATCCTCTATCCTATCCTATCCTCTATCCTATCCTATCCTCTATCCTATCCTATCCTCAATCCTATCCTATCCTCTATCCTAGCTTATCATATCCTCTATCCTATCCTATCCTCTATCCTATCCTATCATCTATCCTATCCTATCCTCTATCGTATCGTATCCTCTATCCTATCCAAACCTCTATCCTATCATCTATCCTATCCTATCCTCAATCCTATCCTATCCTCTATCCTTTTCTATTCTCTATACTATCCTATCCTCTATTATATCCTATCCTCTATCCTAGCTTATCATATCCTCTATCCTATCCTATCCTCCATCCTATCCTCCATCCTATCCTATCCTCTATCCTATCCTATCCTCTATCCTGTCCTATCCTCTATCCTATCCTATTCTCTTTATTATCTTATCCTCTATACTATCCTGTACTCTATCCTATTTTTTTTTTTTTTTTCCGAGGAGGTAATCTCGTTACGGATACCCGAACCCCCCCGGGGGGGGTGGTCCGGGTTATGTGGGACTCCTCGGCTGGTTGGTGCAACGCCGAGTATACCCACTAACTCCTCCCCGTCCGTCCCTAGACTCCTGGGGGCACCCGTGCTCTGCGCGCGCATTGTAATCCGGTGTGCCCCCGCCTTAGCATACCACCCAGGTGGGGACGCGGCCCCCTCCCGTACCTACTCTATCCGAAGGCACCACGCAACGGACGACGTGGCGCCTTCCCCCCTGTTAGGCCGCCCGATGAGCATCCGAGCCCCCGCTCGAGATGCCCGGCGGCCTCCGAGGACGCCGTTGGTGACCGAGTGTAAGGGGATATCCGATCCCCCGCCTCGAGATCATCAAGGGCGTCCCCGCTCGCGTCAGAGGCGTCGCAACGGGGGTACGCCCCCGGGGCGTACCCTGCGCCGCCTCCCCCACCTTCGGCCGGGATCGTGATTACGCTCCCGATCCCGTTCCGCAGCCTCCTTCCGCAGCATAACCCGCTCGCAGAAGGAAGCGAACCCCCTCCACGCCTCCTCGCCACCGGCTGCCGCAGCGACGACAGCCGGGAGCGAGAGGTCGTGGCCCACCGCGCGCCGCAGGGCACGGCGCTCTCCCCCCCATGCCGGACACTCCTCCAGAGTGTGTTGCGCCGTGTCCCGCGGCTCGCCGCAGTGGTGACACGCCTCCTCGGTCTCCCTCCCGATGCGACACAGGTAGTCGCCGAAGCACCCGTGCCCGCTCATCACCTGCGTCACACGGTAGGAGACCCTATGACCCATCCATCCCCTGTTCCATTGATCGAACACCGGGAGTATGGCCCGAACGGCCCGCCTCTCGCCCTCCCTCGTCCCGGGAAGGCTATCATCCTGTACTCTATCCTATCCTATCCTCCATCCTGTCCTATCCTCTATAATATCCTATTCTCTATATTATCTTATCCTCTATACTATCCTGTACTCTATCCTATCCTATCCTCTATCGTATCTTATCCTCTACCCTATCCTATCCTTTATCCTATCCTATCCTCTGTCCTATCCTATCCTCTATCCTATCCTATCCTCTATCCTATCCTATCCTCTATCCTATCATATCCTCTATCCTATCCAATCCCCTATCCTATCGTCTATCCTATCCTATCCTCTATCCTATCCAAACCTCTATCCTATCATCTATCCTATCCTATCCTCAATCCTATCCTATCCTCTATCCTATTCTATTCTCTATACTATCCTATCCTCTATCGTATCCTATCCTCTATCCTATCCTATCCTCCATCCTATCCTCCATCCTATCCTATCCTCTATCCTATCCTATCCTCTATCCTATCCTATCCTCTATCCTATCATATCCTCTATCCTATTCAATCCTCTATCCTATCATCTATCCTATCCTATCCTCAATCCTATCCTATCCTCTATCCTATTCTATTCTCTATACTATCCTATCCTCTGTCCTATCCTATCCTCTATCGTATTCTATTCTCTATCCTATCCTATACTCTATCCTATCCTATCCTCCATCCTATCCTATCCTATCCTCTATCCTATCCTATCCTCTATCCTGTCCTATCCTCTATCCTAGCTTATCATATCCTCTATCCTATCCTATCCTCAATCCTATCCTATCCTCTATCCAATTCTATTCTATATACTATCCTATCCTCTATCCTATCCTATCCTCTATCCTATCCTATCCTCAATCCTATCCTATCCTCTATCCTAGCTTATCATATCCTCTATCCTATGCTATCCTCTATCCTATCCTATCCTCTACCCTATCCTATCCTCTATCCTGTCCTATCCTCTATCCTATCCTATTCTCTATATTATCTTATCCTCTATACTATCCTGTACTCTATCCTATCCTATCCGCCATCCTGTCCTATCCTCTATCCTATCCTATTCTCTATATTATCTTATCCTCTATACTATCCTGTACTCTATCCTATCCTATCCTCAATCCTATCCTATCCTCTATCCTAGCCTATCATATCCTCTATCCTATCCTATCCTCTATCCTATCCTATCCTCTATCCTATCCTATCCTCTATCCTATCCTATCCTCTATCCTATCCTATCCTCTATCCTGTTCTATCCTGTATCGTATCGTATCCTCTATGCCATCCAATTCTCTATCCTACCCTCTATGCTATCCTATCCTCTATCGTATCGTATCCTCTATCCCATCCAATCCTCTATCCTGTCCTATCCTCTATCCTATCCTATTCTCTATATTATCTTATCCTCTATACTATCCTGTACTCTATTCTATCCTATCCTCAATCCTATCCTATCCTCTATCCTACCTTATCATATCCTCTATCCTATCCTATCCTCTATCCTATCCTATCCTATCCTATCCTCTATCCCATAATATCCTCAATCCTATCCAATCCTCTATCCTATCCTCTATCCTATCCTATCCTCTATCCTATCCTATCCTCTATCCTATCCTATCCTCAATCCTATCCTATCCTCTATCCTCGCTTATCATATCCTCTATCCTATCCTATCCTCTATCCTATCCTATCATCTATCCTATCCTATCCTCTATCGTATCGTATCCTCTATCCTATCCAAACCTCTATCCTATCATCTATCCTATCCTATCCTCAATCCTATCCTATCCTCTATCCTATTCTATTCTCTATACTATCCTATCCTCTATCCTATCCTATCCTCTATCCTAGCTTATCATATCCTCTATCCTATCCTATCCTCCATCCTATCCTCTATCCTATCCTATCCTCTATCCTATCCTATCCTCTATCCTGTCCTATCCTCTATCCTATCCTATTCTCTATATTATCTTATCCTCTATACTATCCTGTACTCTATCCTATCCTATCCTCTATCCTATCCTATCCTCAATCCTATCCTATCCTCTATCCTAGCTTATCATATCCTCTATCCTATGCTATCCTCTATCCTATCCTATCCTCTACCCTATCCTATCCTCTATCCTAGCTTATCATATCCTCTATCCTATGCTATCCTCTATCCTATCCTATCCTCTACCCTATCCTATCCTCTATCCTGTCCTATCCTCTATCCTATCCTATTCTCTATATTATCTTATCCTCTATACTATCCTGTACTCTATCCTATCCTATCCGCCATCCTGTCCTATCCTCTATCCTATCCTATTCTCTATATTATCTTATCCTCTATACTATCCTGTACTCTATCCTATCCTATCCTCAATCCTATCCTATCCTCTATCCTAGCCTATCATATCCTCTATCCTATCCTATCCTCTATCCTATCCTATCCTCTATCCTATCCTATCCTCTATCCTATCCTATCCTCTATCCTGTTCTATCCTGTATCGTATCGTATCCTCTATGCCATCCAATTCTCTATCCTACCCTCTATGCTATCCTATCCTCTATCGTATCGTATCCTCTATCCCATCCAATCCTCTATCCTGTCCTATCCTCTATCCTATCCTATTCTCTATATTATCTTATCCTCTATACTATCCTGTACTCTATTCTATCCTATCCACTATCCTATCCTATCCTCTATCCTATCCTATCCTATCCTATCCTCTATCCCATAATATCCTCAATCCTATCCAATCCTCTATCCTATCCTCTATCCTATCCTATCCTCTATCCTATCCTATCCTCAATCCTATCCTATCCTCTATCCTAGCTTATCATATCCTCTATCCTATCCTATCCTCTATCCTATCCTATCATCTATCCTATCCTATCCTCTATCGTATCGTATCCTCTATCCTATCCAAACCTCTATCCTATCATCTATCCTATCCTATCCTCAATCCTATCCTATCCTCTATCCTATTCTATTCTCTATACTATCCTATCCTCTATCCTATCCTATCCTCTATCCTAGATTATCATATCCTCTATCCTATCCTATCCTCCATCCTATCCTCCATCCTATCCTATCCTCTATCGTATCCTATCCTCTATCCTGTCATATCCTCTATCCTATCCTATTCTCTATATTATCTTATCCTCTATACTTTCCTGTACTCTATCCTATCCTATCCTCCATCCTGTCCTATCCTCTATAATATCCTATTCTCTATATTATCTTATCCTCTATACTATCCTGTACTCTATCCTATCCTATCCTCTATCGTATCTTATCCTCTACCCTATCCTATCCTTTATCCTATCCTATCCTCTGTCCTATCCTATCCTCTATCCTATCCTATCCTCTATCCTATCCTATCCTCTATCCTATCCTATCATCTATCCTATCCTATCCTCTATCGTATCGTATCCTCTATCCTATCCAAACCTCTATCCTATCATCTATCCTATCCTATCCTCAATCCTATCCTATCCTCTATCCTTTTCTATTCTCTATACTATCCTATCCTCTATCATATCCTATCCTCTATCCTAGCTTATCATATCCTCTATCCAATCCTATCCTCCATCCTATCCTCCATCCTATCCTATCCTCTATCCTATCCTATCCTCTATCCTGTCCTATCGTCTATCCTATCCTATTCTCTATATTATCTTATCCTCTATACTATCCTGTACTCTATCCTATCCTATCCTCCATCCTGTCCTATCCTCTATAATATCCTATTCTCTATATTATCTTATCCTCTATACTATCCTGTACTCTATCCTATCCTATCCTCTATCGTATCTTATCCTCTACCCTATCCTATCCTTTATCCTATCCTATCCTCTGTCCTATCCTATCCTCTATCCTATCCTATCCTCTATCCTATCATATCCTCTATCCTATCCAATCCCCTATCCTATCGTCTATCCTATCCTATCCTCTATCCTATCCAAACCTCTATCCTATCATCTATCCTATCCTATCCTCAATCCTATCCTATCCTCTATCCTATTCTATTCTCTATACTATCCTATCCTCTATCGTATCCTATCCTCTATCCTATCCTATCCTCCATCCTATCCTCCATCCTATCCTATCCTCTATCCTATCCTATCCTCTATCCTATCCTATCCTCTATCCTATCATATCCTCTATCCTATCCAATCCTCTATCCTATCATCTATCCTATCCTATCCTCAATCCTATCCTATCCTCTATCCTATTCTATTCTCTATACTATCCTATCCTCTATCCTATCCTATCCTCTATCGTATTCTATTCTCTATCCTATCCTATACTCTATCCTATCCTATCCTCCATCCTATCCTATCCTATCCTCTATCCTATCCTATCCTCTATCCTGTCCTATCCTCTATCCTATCCTATCCTCTATCCTAGCTTATCATATCCTCTATCCTATCCTATCCTCAATCCTATCCTATCCTCTATCCAATTCTATTCTATGTACTATCCTATCCTCTATCCTATCCTATCCTATCCTATCCTCTATCCCATAATATCCTCAATCCTATCCAATCCTCTATCCTATCCTCTATCCTATCCTATCCTCTATCCTATCCTATCCTCAATCCTATCCTATCCTCTATCCTAGCTTATCATATCCTCTATCCTATGCTATCCTCTATCCTATCCTATCCTCTACCCTATCCTATCCTCTATCCTGTCCTATCCTCTATCCTATCCTATTCTCTATATTATCTTATCCTCTATACTATCCTGTACTCTATCCTATCCTATCCGCCATCCTGTCCTATCCTCTATCCTATCCTATTCTCTATATTATCTTATCCTCTATACTATCCTGTACTCTATCCTATCCTATCCTCAATCCTATCCTATCCTCTATCCTAGCCTATCATATCCTCTATCCTATCCTATCCTCTATCCTATCCTATCCTCTATCCTATCCTATCCTCTATCCTATCCTATCCTCTATCCTGTTCTATCCTGTATCGTATCGTATCCTCTATGCCATCCAATTCTCTATCCTACCCTCTATGCTATCCTATCCTCTATCGTATCGTATCCTCTATCCCATCCAATCCTCTATCCTGTCCTATCCTCTATCCTATCCTATTCTCTATATTATCTTATCCTCTATACTATCCTGTACTCTATTCTATCCTATCCTCAATCCTATCCTATCCTCTATCCTACCTTATCATATCCTCTATCCTATCCTATCCTCTATCCTATCCTATCCTATCCTATCCTCTATCCCATAATATCCTCAATCCTATCCAATCCTCTCTCCTATCCTCTATCCTATCCTATCCTCTATCCTATCCTATCCTCAATCCTATCCTATCCTCTATCCTAGCTTATCATATCCTCTATCCTATCCTATCCTCTATCCTATCCTATCATCTATCCTATCCTATCCTCTATCGTATCGTATTCTCTATCCTATCCAAACCTCTATCCTATCATCTATCCTATCCTATCCTCAATCCTATCCTATCCTCTATCCTATTCTATTCTCTATACTATCCTATCCTCTATCCTATCCTATCCTCTATCCTAGCTTATCATATCCTCTATCCTATCCTATCCTCCATCCTATCCTCTATCCTATCCTATCCTCTATCCTGTTCTATCCTGTATCGTATCGTATCCTCTATGCCATCCAATTGTCTATCCTACCCTCTATGCTATCCTATCCTCTATCGTATCGTATCCTCTATCCCATCCAATCCTCTATCCTGTCCTATCCTCTATCCTATCCTATTCTCTACATTATCTTATCCTCTATACAATCTTGTACTCTATTCTATCCTATCCTCAATCCTATCCTATCCTCTATCCTACCTTATCATATCCTCTATCCTATCCTATCCTCTATCCTATCCTATCCTATCCTATCCTCTATCCCATAATATCCTCAATCCTATCCAATCCTCTATCCTATCCTCTATCCTATCCTATCCTCTATCCTATCCTATCCTCTATCCTATCCTATCCTCAATCCTATCCTATCCTCTATCCTCGCTTATCATATCCTCTATCCTATCCTATCCTCTATCCTATCCTATCATCTATCCTATCCTATCCTCTATCGTATCGTATCCTCTATCCTATCCTATCCTCTATCCTAGCTTATCATATCCTCTATCCTATCCTATCCTCCATCCTATCCTCTATCCTATCCTATCCTCTATCCTATCCTATCCTCTATCCTGTCCTATCCTCTATCCTATCCTATTCTCTATATTATCTTATCCTCTATACTATCCTGTACTCTATCCTATCCTATCCTCTATCCTATCCTATCCTCAATCCTATCCTATCCTCTATCCTAGCTTATCATATCCTCTATCCTATGCTATCCTCTATCCTATCCTATCCTCTACCCTATCCTATCCTCTATCCTGTCCTATCCTCTATCCTATCCTATTCTCTATATTATCTTATCCTCTATACTATCCTGTACTCTATCCTATCCTATCCTCAATCCTATCCTATCCTCCTAGTCCTAGCCTACATATCCTCTATCTATCCTATCCCTCTATCCTATCCTATCCTCTATCCTATCCTATCCTCTATCCTACTCCTACTCCCTCTATCCTAGCCTATCATATCCTCTCTCCTATGCTATCCTCTATCCTATCCTATCCTCTACCCTATCCTATCCTCTATCCTGTCCTATCCTCTATCCTATCCTATTCTCTATATTATCTTATCCTCTATACTATCCTGTACTCTATTCCTATCCTATCCTCAATCCTATCCTATCCTCTATCCTAGCCTATCATATCCTCTATCCTATCCTATCCTCTATCCTATCCTATCCTCTATCCTATCCTATCCTCTATCCTGTTTCTATCCTGTATCGTATCGTATCCTCTATGCCATCCAATTCTCTATCCTACCCTCTATGCTATCCTATCCTCTATCGTATCGTATCCTCTTATCCCATCCAATCCTCTATTCTGTCCTATCCTCTATCCTATCCTATTCTCTATATTATCTTATCCTCTATACTATCCTGTACTCTATTCTATCCTATCCTCAATCCTATCCTATCTCTATCCTAGCCTATCATATATCCTATCCTATCCTCTATCCTATCCTATCCTCAATCCTATCCTATCCTCTATCCTACCTTATCATATCCTCTATCCTATCCTATCCTCTATCCTATCCTATCCTATCCTATCCTCTATCCCATAATATCCTCAATCCTATCCAATCCTCTATCCTATCCTCTATCCTATCCTATCCTCTATCCTATCCTATCCTCTATCCTATCCTATCCTCAATCCTATCCTATCCTCTATCCTAGCTTATCATATCCTCTATCCTATCCTATCCTCTATCCTATCCTATCATCTATCCTATCCTATCCTCTATCGTATCGTATCCTCTATCCTATCCAAACCTCTATCCTATCATCTATCCTATCCTATCCTCAATCCTATCCTATCCTCTATCCTATTCTATTCTCTATACTATCCTATCCTCTATCCTATCCTATCCTCTATCCTAGCTTATCATATCCTCTATCCTATCCTATCCTCCATCCTATCCTCCATCCTATCCTATCCTCTATCGTATCCTATCCTCTATCCTGTCATATCCTCTATCCTATCCTATTCTCTATATTATCTTATCCTCTATACTATCCTGTACTCTATCCTATCCTATCCTCTATCGTATCTTATCCTCTACCCTATCCTATCCTTTATCCTATCCTATCCTCTGTCCTATCCTATCCTCTATCCTATCCTATCCTCTATCCTATCCTATCCTCTATCCTATCATATCCTCTATCCTATCCAATCCCCTATCCTATCGTCTATCCTATCCTATCCTCTATCCTATCCTATCCTCTACCCTATCCTATCCTCTATCCTATCCTATCCTCTATCCTATCCTATCCTCTATCGTATTCTATTCTCTATCCTATCCTATCATCTATCCTATCCTATCCTCAATCCTATCATATCCTCTATCCTATTCTATTCTCTATACTATCCTATCCTCTATCCTATCCTATCCTCTATCGTATTCTATTCTCTATCCTATCCTATACTCTATCCTATCCTATCCTCCATCCTATCCTTATCCTATCCTCTATCCTGTCCTATCCTCTATCCTATCCTATTCTCTATATTATCTCATCCTCTATACTATCCTGTACTCTATCCTATCCTATCGTCTATCCTATCCTCTCCTCTATCCTATCCTATCCTCTGTCCTATCCTATCCTCTGTCCTGTCCTATCCTCTATCCTATCATATCCTCTATCCTATCCAATCCCCCATCCTATCGTCTATCCTATCCTATCCTCCATCCCATAATATCATATACCCTATCCTATCCTCTATCGTATCGTATCCTCTATCCTATCCAATTCTCTATCCTACCGTCTATCCTAGCATATCCTCTATCGTATGGTATCCTCTGTCCTATCCTATCCTCTATCCTATCCTATCCTCTATCCTATCCTATCCTCTATCCTATCATATCCTCTATCCCTATCCAATCCCCTATAATATCGTCTATCCTATCCTATCCTCTATAATATCCTATCCTCTATCCTATCCTATCCTCTATCCTATCCTATCCTCTATCGTATCGTATCCTCTATGCCATCCAATTCTCTATTCAACCCTCTATCCTATCCGATCCTCTATCCTATCATATCCTCTATCCTATTCTATTCTCTATACTATCCTATACTCTATCCTATCCTATCCTCTATCCTATCCTATCCTCTATCCTCTCCTATCCTCTATCCTATCCTATTCTCTATATTATCTTATCCTCTATCCTATCCTATCCTCTATCCTCTCCTATCCTCTATCCTATCCTATTCTCTATATTATCTTATCCTCTATAATATCCTGTACTCTATTCTATCCTATCCTCTATACTATCCTATCCTATCCTATTCTCTATCCCATAAAATCCTCAATCCTATCCAATCCTCTATCCTATCCTCCATCCTATCCTCTATCCTATCCTATCCTCTATCCTATCCCATCCTCTATCCTATCCTATCCTCTATCCTAGCCTATCCTCTATCCTATCCTATCCTCTATCCTATCATATCCTCTATCCTATCCTATCCTCTATCCTATCCTATCCTATCCTATCCTCTATCCCATAATATCCTCAATCCTATCCTATCCTCTATCCTAGCTTATAATATCCTCTATCCTATGCTATCCTCTATCCTATCCTATCCTCTACCCTATCCTATCCTCTATCCTGTCCTATCCTCTATCCTATCCTATTCTCTATATTATCTTATCCTCTATACTATCCTGTACTCTATCCTATCCTATCCGCCATCCTGTCCTATCCTCTATCCTATCCTATTCTCTATATTATCTTATCCTCTATACTATCCTGTACTCTATCCTATCCTATCCTCAATCCTATCCTATCCTCTATCCTAGCCTATCATATCCTCTATCCTATCCTATCCTCTATCCTATCCTATCCTCTATCCTATCCTATCCTCTATCCTATCCTATCCTCTATCCTGTCCTATCCTCTATCCTATCCTGTTCTCTATATTATCTTATCCTCTATACTATCCTGTACTCTATCCTTTCCTATCCTCTATCCTGGCCTATCCTCTATCCTATCCTATTCCCTATATTATCTTATCCTCTATCCTATCCTATCCTCTATCCTATCCTATCCTCTATCCTATCCTATCCTCTATCCTATCCTATTCTCTTTATTATCTTATCCTCTATACTATCCTGTACTCTATTCTATCCTATCCTCTATCTTATCCTATTATCTACCCTATCCTATCATCTATCTTATCCTATCCTCTACCCTATCCTATCCTCTATCGTATACTATCCTCTATAATATCGTATTCTCCATCCTATAGTATCATATATCCTATCCTATCCTCTATCCTATCCTCTATCCTATCCTCTATCCTATCCTCTATCCCATCCTATCGTCTATTCCTATCCTATCCTCTATCCTATCCTATCCTCTATACTATCCTATCCTATCGTATCCTATCCTCTATCCCATAATATCCTCAATCCTATCCAATCCTCTATCCTATCCTCTATCCTATCCTCTATCCTATCCTATCCTCTATCCTATACTATCCTCTATAATATCGTATCCTTCATCCTATAGTATTATATATCCTATCCTATCCTCTATCCTATCCTATCCTCTATCCTATCCTATCCTATCCTATCCTATCCTCTATGCTAGCCTATTATATCCACTATCCTATCCTCTATCTTATCCTATCCTCTACCCTATCCTATCCTCTATAATATCGTATCCTCCATCCTATAGTATCATATATCCTATCCTATCCTCTATCCTATCCTATCCTCTATCGTATCGTATCCTCTATCCTTATCCAATCTTCTATCCTATCATCTATCCTATCCTATCCTCTATCCTATCCTATCCTCTATCCTATCCTATCCTCTATCCTGTCCTATCCTCTATCCTATCCTATTCTCTATATTATCTTATCCTCTACACTATCCTGTACTCTATTCTATCCTATCATCTATCTTATCCTATCCTCTACCCTATCCTATCCTCTATCCTATACTATCCTCTATAATATCGTATCCTCCATCCTATAGTATCATATATCCTATCCTATCCTATCCTCTATCCCATAATATCCCGAATCCTATCCAATCCTCTATCCTATCCTCTATCCTATCCTATCCTCTATCCTATCCTATCCTCTATCCTATCCTATCCTCTATCCTATCCTATCATCTATCCTATCCTATCCTCTATCCTGTCCTATCCTCTATCCTATCCTATTCTCTATATTATCTTATCCTCTATACTATCCTGTACTCTATCCTATCCTATCCTCCATCCTGTCCTATCCTCTATCCTATCCTATTCTCTATATTATCTTATCCTCTATACTATCCTGTACTCTATCCTATCCTATCCTCAATCCTATCCTATCCTATCCTCTATCCTATCCTATCCTCTATCCTATCCTATCCTCAATCCTATCCTATCCTCTATCCTAGCTTATCACATCCTCTATCCTATCCTATCCTCTATCCTATCCTATCATCTATCCTATCCTATCCTCTATCCTGTCCTATCCTCTATCCTATCCTATTCTCTATATTATCTTATCCTCTATACTATCCTGTACTCTATCCTATCCTATCCTCAATCCTATCCTATACTCTATCCTAGCCTATCATATCCTCTATCCTATCCTATCCTCTATCTTATCCTATCCTCTATCCTATCCTATCCTCTATCCTATCCTATCCTCTGTCCTATCCCATCCTCTATCCTATCCTATCCTCTATCGTATCGTATCCTCTATCCCATCCAATTCTCTATCCTATCATCTATCCTATCCTATCCTCAATCCTATCCTCTATCCTATCCTATCCTCTATCCTAACCTATCCTCTATCCTATCCTATCCTCTATCCTGTCCTATCCTCTATCCTATCCTATTCTCTATATTATCTTATCCTCTATACTATCCTGTGCTCTATTCTATCCTATCCTCTATCTTATCCTATTATCTACCCTATCCTATCATCTATCTTATCCTATCCTCTACCCTATCCTATCCTCTATCGTATACTATCCTCTATAATATCGTATTCTCCATCCTATAGTATCATATATCCTATCCTATCCTCTATCCTATCCTCTATCCTATCCTCTATCCTATCCTCTATCCTATCCTCTATCCCATCCTATCGTCTATCCTATCCTATCCTCTATCCTATCCTCTATCCCATCCTATCGTCTATCCTATCCTATCCTCTATCCTATCCTATCCTCTATACTATCCTATCCTATCCTATCCTATCCTCTATCCCATAATATCCTCAATCCTATCCAATCCTCTATCCTATCCTCAATCCTATCCTCTATCCTATCCTATCCTCTATCCTATCCTATTCTCTATATTATCTTATCCTCTATACTATCCTGTACTTTATTCTATCCTATCCTCTATCCTATCCTATCCTCTATCCTCTATCCTATCCTATCCTCAATCCTATCCTATCCTCTATCCTAGCTTATCATATCCTCTATCCTATCCTATCCTCTATCCTATCCTATCCTCTACCCTATCGTATCCTCTATCCTGTCCTATCCTCTATCCTATCCTATTCTCAATATTATCTTATCCTCTATACTATCCTGTACTCTATCCTATCCTATCCTCCATCCTGTCCTATCCTCTATCCTATCCTATTCTCTATCCTATCCTACCCTCTATCCTATCCTATCCTCTATCCTATCCTATCCTCAATCCTATCCTATCCTCTATCTTATCCTATCCTCTACCCTATCATATCCTCTATAATATCGTATCCTCCATCCTATAATATCATATATCCTATCCTATCCTCTATCCTATCCTATCCTCTATCCTATCCTATCCTATCCTATCCTCTATCCCATAATATCCTCAATCATATCCAATCCTCTATCCTATCCTGTATCCTATCCAATCCTCTATCCTATCCTCTATCCTATCCTATCATTTATCCTATCCTATCCTCAATCCTATCCTATCCTCTATCCTATCCAATCCTCTATCCTATCATATCCTCTATCCAATCCTATCCTCTATCCTATCCTATCCTCTGTCCTATCCTATCCTCTATCCTATCCTATCCTCTATCGTATCGTATCCTCTATCCTATCCAATTCTCTATCCTACCCTCTATCCTATCCTATCCTCTATCGTATCGTATACTCTATCCTATCCTATCCTCTATCCTATTCTATTCTCTATAATATCCTATCCTCTATCCTATCCTATCCTCTATCCTATCCTATCCTCTATCCTATTCTATTCTCTATACTATCCTATCCACTATCCTATCCTATCCTCTATCCTAGCTTATCATATCCTCTATCCTATCCTATCCTCTATCCTGTCCTATCCTCTATCCTATCCTATTCTCTATATTATCTTATCCTCTATACTATCCTGTACTCTATCCTATGCTATCCTCTATCCTGGCCTATCATCTATCCTATTCTATTCTCTATATTATCTTATCCTCTATACTATCCTGTACTCTATCCTATCCTATCCTCTATCGTATCTTTTCCTCTACCCTATCCTATCCTCTATCCTATCCTATCCTCTGTCCTATCCTATCCTCTATCCTATCCTATCCTCTATCCTATCCTATCCTCTATCCTATCCTATCCTCTATGCTAGCCTATTATATCCTCTATCCTATCCTATTCTCTATCCTATCCTACCCTCTATCCTATCCTATCCTCTATCCTATCCTATCCTCAATCCTATCCTATCCTCTATCTTATCCTATCCTCTACCCTATCATATCCTCTATAATATCGTATCCTCCATCCTATAATATCATATATCCTATCCTATCCTCTATCCTATCCTATCCTCTATCCTATCCTATCCTATCCTATCCTCTATCCCATAATATCCTCAATCATATCCAATCCTCTATCCTATCCTGTATCCTATCCAATCCTCTATCCTATCCTCTATCCTATCCTATCATTTATCCTATCCTATCCTCAATCCTATCCTATCCTCTATCCTATCCAATCCTCTATCCTATCATATCCTCTATCCAATCCTATCCTCTATCCTATCCTATCCTCTGTCCTATCCTATCCTCTATCCTATCCTATCCTCTATCGTATCGTATCCTCTATCCTATCCAATTCTCTATCCTACCCTCTATCCTATCCTATCCTCTATCGTATCGTATACTCTATCCTATCCTATCCTCTATCCTATTCTATTCTCTATAATATCCTATCCTCTATCCTATCCTATCCTCTATCCTATCCTATCCTATCCTCTATCCTATCCTATCCTCTATCCTATCCTATCCTATCCTCTATCCCTTAATATCCTCAATCCTATCCTATCCTCTATCCTATCCTATCCTCTATCCTATCCTATCCTCTATCCCTTAATATCCTCAATCCTATCCTATCCTCTATCCTATCCTATCCTCTATCCTATCCTATCCTCTATCCTATCCTATCCTCTATCGTATCGTATCCTCTATCCTATCCAATTCTCTATCCTACCCTCTATCATATCCAGCCTCTATCGTATCGTATCCTCTATCCTATCCAATCCTCTATCCTATCATCTATCCTATCCTATCCGCAATCCTATCCTATCCTCTATCCTATTCAATTCTCTATCCTATCCTATCCTCTACCCTATCCTATCCTCTATCCTATCCTCTATAATATCGTATCCTCCATCTTATAATATCATATATCCTATCCTATCCTCTATCCTATCCTATCCTGTATCCTATCCTATCCTCTATCCTATCCTATCCTATATCCTATCCTACCCTCTATCCTATCCTATCGTATCCTATCCTCTATCCTATCCCCTATCCTATCCAATCCTCTATCCTATCCTCTATCCTATTCTATCATCTATCCTATCCTATCCTCTATCCTATCCTATCCTCCATCCTATCCTATCCAATCATATCCTCTATCCCATAATATCCTCAATCCTATCCAATCCTCTAACCTAGCCTCTATCCTATCCTCTATCCTATCCTATCATCTATCCAATCCTATCCTCTATCCTATCCTATCCTCTATCCTATCCTATCCTATCGTCTATCCCTTAATATCCTCAATCCTATCCAATCCTCTATCCTATCCTCTGTCCTATCCTATCCTCTGTCCTATCCTATCCTCTATCCTATCCTATCCTCTATCGTATCGTATCCTCTGTCCTATCCAATCCTCTATCCTATCCTCTATCCTATCCTATCCTCAATCCTATCCTATACTCTATCCTATCCTATCCTCTATCCTATCTTATCCTCTATCGTATCGTATCCTCTATCCTATTAAATCCTCTATCCTATCCTCTATCCTATCCTATCCTCAATCCTATCCTATCCTCTATCCTACCCTATCCTCTATCCTATCTTATCCTCAATACTATCCTGTACTCTATTGTATCCTATCCTCCATCTTATCCTATCCTCTACCATATCCTATCCTCTATCTTATCCTATCCTCTACCCTATCCTATCCTCTATCCTATCCTATCCTGTATCCTATCCTATTCCCTATCCTATCCTATCCTCTATCCTATCCTATCCTATCCTATCCTCTATCCTATCCTATCCTATCCTATCCTCTATCCCATAATATCCTCAATCCTATCCAATCCTCAATCCTATCCTCTATCCTATCCTCTATCCTATCCTATCCTCAATCCTATCCTATCCTCTCTCCTATCCAATCCTCAATCCTCACATATCCTCTATCCTATCCTATCCTCTATCCTATCCTATACCAACCTCTATCCCATAATATCCTGAATCCTATCCAATCCTCTATCCTATCCTATCCTCTATCTTATCCTATCCTCTACCCTATCCTATCCTCTATAATATCGTATCCTCCATCCTATAATATCATATATCCTATCCTATCCTCTATCCTATCCTATCCTATCCTATTATCTATCCCATAATATCTTCAATCCTATCCAATCCTCTATCCTATCATCTATCCTATCCAATCCTCTATCCTATCCTCTATCCTATCCTCTATCCTATCCTATTATGTGTCCTATCTTATCCTCTATCCTATCCTATCCTCTATTATATCCTATCCTCTATCCTATCCTATCCTATCCTCTATCCCTTAATATCCTCAATCCTATCCTATCCTCTATCCTATCCTATCCTCTATCCTATCCTATCCTCTATCCTATCCTATCCTATCCTCTATCCCTTAATATCCTCAAACCTATCCTATCCTCTATCCTATCCTATCCTCTATCCTATCCTATCCTCTATCCTATCCTATTCTCTATCGTATCGTATCCTCTATCCTATCCAATTCTCTATCCTACCCTCTATCATATCCTATCCTCTATCGTATCGTATCCTCTATCCTATCCAATCCTCTATCCTATCATCTATCCTATCCTATCCGCAATCCTATCCTATCCTCTATCCTATTCAATTCTCTATCCTATCCTATCCTCTACCCTATCCTATCCTCTATCCTATCCTCTATAATATCGTATCCTCCATCTTATAATATCATATATCCTATCCTATCCTCTATCCTATCCTATCCTGTATCCTATCCTATCCTCAATCCTATCCTATCCTATATCCTATCCTACCCTCTATCCTATCCTATCGTATCCTATCCTCTATCCTATCCCCTATCCTATCCAATCCTCTATCCTATCCTCTATCCTATTCTATCATCTATCCTATCCTATCCTCTATCGTATCGTATCCTCTGTCCTATCCAATCCTCTATCCTATCCTCTATCCTATCCTATCCTCAATCCTATCCTATACTCTATCCTATCCTATCCTCTATCCTATCTTATCCTCTATCGTATCGTATCCTCTATCCTATTAAATCCTCTATCCTATCCTGTATCCTATCCTATCCTCAATCCTATCCTATCCTCTATCCTATTCTATTCTCTATACTATCCTATCCTCTATCCTATCCTATCCTCTATCCTAGCTTACCATATCCTCTATCCTATCCTATCCTCTATCCTGTCCTATCCTCTATCCTATCCTATTCTCTATATTATCTTATCCTCTATACTATCCTGTACTCTATCCTATGCTATCCTCTATCCTGGCCTATCATCTATCCTATTCTATTCTCTATATTATCTTATCCTCTATACTATCCTGTACTCTATCCTATCCTATCCTCTATCGTATCTTATCCTCTACCCTATCCTATCCTCTATCCTATCCTATCCTCTGTCCTATCCTATCCTCTATCCTATCCTATCCTCTATCCTATCCTATCCTCTATCCTATCCTATCCTATCCTATCCTATCCTCTATGCTAGCCTATTATATCCTCTATCCTATCCTATTCTCTATCCTATCCTACCCTCTATCCTATCCTATCCTCTATCCTATCCTATCCTCAATCCTATCCTATCCTCTATCTTATCCTATCCTCTACCCTATCATATCCTCTATAATATCGTATCCTCCATCCTATAATATCATATATCCTATCCTATCCTCTATCCTATCCTATCCTCTATCCTATCCTATCCTCTCTCCTATCCAATCCTCAATCCTCACATATCCTCTATCCTATCCTATCCTCTATCCTATCCTATACCAACCTCTATCCCATAATATCCTGAATCCTATCCAATCCTCTATCCTATCCTATCCTCTATCTTATCCTATCCTCTACCCTATCCTATCCTCTATAATATCGTATCCTCCATCCTATAATATCATATATCCTATCCTATCCTCTATCCTATCCTATCCTATCCTATTATCTATCCCATAATATCTTCAATCCTATCCAATCCTCTATCCTATCATCTATCCTATCCAATCCTCTATCCTATCCGCTATCCTATCCTCTATCCTATCCTATTATGTGTCCTATCTTATCCTCTATCCTATCCTATCCTCTATCCTATCCTATCCTCTATCCTATCCTATCCTATCCTCTATCCCTTAATATCCTTAATCCTATCCTATCCTCTATCCTATCCTATCCTCTATCGTATACTATCCTCTATAATATCGTATTCTCCATCCTATAGTATCATATATCCTATCCTATCCTCTATCCTATCCTCTATCCTATCCTCTATCCTATCCTCTATCCCATCCTATCGTCTATCCTATCCTATCCTCTATCCTATCCTATCCTCTATACTATCCTATCCTATCGTATCCTATCCTCTATCCCATAATATCCTCAATCCTATCCAATCCTCTATCCTATCCTCTATCCTATCCTCTATCCTATCCTATCCTCTATCCTATACTATCCTCTATAATATCGTATCCTTCATCCTATAGTATTATATATCCTATCCTATCCTCTATCCTATCCTATCCTCTATCCTATCCTATCCTATCCTATCCTATCCTCTATGCTAGCCTATTATATCCACTATCCTATCCTCTATCTTATCCTATCCTCTACCCTATCCTATCCTCTATAATATCGTATCCTCCATCCTATAGTATCATATATCCTATCCTATCCTCTATCCTATCCTATCCTCTATCGTATCGTATCCTCTATCCTTATCCAATCTTCTATCCTATCATCTATCCTATCCTATCCTCTATCCTATCCTATCCTCTATCCTATCCTATCCTCTATCCTGTCCTATCCTCTATCCTATCCTATTCTCTATATTATCTTATCCTCTACACTATCCTGTACTCTATTCTATCCTATCATCTATCTTATCCTATCCTCTACCCTATCCTATCCTCTATCCTATACTATCCTCTATAATATCGTATCCTCCATCCTATAGTATCATATATCCTATCCTATCCTATCCTCTATCCCATAATATCCCGAATCCTATCCAATCCTCTATCCTATCCTCTATCCTATCCTATCCTCTATCCTATCCTATCCTCTATCCTATCCTATCCTCTATCCTATCCTATCATCTATCCTATCCTATCCTCTATCCTGTCCTATCCTCTATCCTATCCTATTCTCTATATTATCTTATCCTCTATACTATCCTGTACTCTATCCTATCCTATCCTCCATCCTGTCCTATCCTCTATCCTATCCTATTCTCTATATTATCTTATCCTCTATACTATCCTGTACTCTATCCTATCCTATCCTCAATCCTATCCTATCCTATCCTCTATCCTATCCTATCCTCTATCCTATCCTATCCTCAATCCTATCCTATCCTCTATCCTAGCTTATCACATCCTCTATCCTATCCTATCCTCTATCCTATCCTATCATCTATCCTATCCTATCCTCTATCCTGTCCTATCCTCTATCCTATCCTATTCTCTATATTATCTTATCCTCTATACTATCCTGTACTCTATCCTATCCTATCCTCAATCCTATCCTATACTCTATCCTAGCCTATCATATCCTCTATCCTATCCTATCCTCTATCTTATCCTATCCTCTATCCTATCCTATCCTCTATCCTATCCTATCCTCTGTCCTATCCCATCCTCTATCCTATCCTATCCTCTATCGTATCGTATCCTCTATCCCATCCAATTCTCTATCCTATCATCTATCCTATCCTATCCTCAATCCTATCCTCTATCCTATCCTATCCTCTATCCTAACCTATCCTCTATCCTATCCTATCCTCTATCCTGTCCTATCCTCTATCCTATCCTATTCTCTATATTATCTTATCCTCTATACTATCCTGTGCTCTATTCTATCCTATCCTCTATCTTATCCTATTATCTACCCTATCCTATCATCTATCTTATCCTATCCTCTACCCTATCCTATCCTCTATCGTATACTATCCTCTATAATATCGTATTCTCCATCCTATAGTATCATATATCCTATCCTATCCTCTATCCTATCCTCTATCCTATCCTCTATCCTATCCTCTATCCTATCCTCTATCCCATCCTATCGTCTATCCTATCCTATCCTCTATCCTATCCTCTATCCCATCCTATCGTCTATCCTATCCTATCCTCTATCCTATCCTATCCTCTATACTATCCTATCCTATCCTATCCTATCCTCTATCCCATAATATCCTCAATCCTATCCAATCCTCTATCCTATCCTCAATCCTATCCTCTATCCTATCCTATCCTCTATCCTATCCTATTCTCTATATTATCTTATCCTCTATACTATCCTGTACTTTATTCTATCCTATCCTCTATCCTATCCTATCCTCTATCCTCTATCCTATCCTATCCTCAATCCTATCCTATCCTCTATCCTAGCTTATCATATCCTCTATCCTATCCTATCCTCTATCCTATCCTATCCTCTACCCTATCGTATCCTCTATCCTGTCCTATCCTCTATCCTATCCTATTCTCAATATTATCTTATCCTCTATACTATCCTGTACTCTATCCTATCCTATCCTCCATCCTGTCCTATCCTCTATCCTATCCTATTCTCTATCCTATCCTACCCTCTATCCTATCCTATCCTCTATCCTATCCTATCCTCAATCCTATCCTATCCTCTATCTTATCCTATCCTCTACCCTATCATATCCTCTATAATATCGTATCCTCCATCCTATAATATCATATATCCTATCCTATCCTCTATCCTATCCTATCCTCTATCCTATCCTATCCTATCCTATCCTCTATCCCATAATATCCTCAATCATATCCAATCCTCTATCCTATCCTGTATCCTATCCAATCCTCTATCCTATCCTCTATCCTATCCTATCATTTATCCTATCCTATCCTCAATCCTATCCTATCCTCTATCCTATCCAATCCTCTATCCTATCATATCCTCTATCCAATCCTATCCTCTATCCTATCCTATCCTCTGTCCTATCCTATCCTCTATCCTATCCTATCCTCTATCGTATCGTATCCTCTATCCTATCCAATTCTCTATCCTACCCTCTATCCTATCCTATCCTCTATCGTATCGTATACTCTATCCTATCCTATCCTCTATCCTATTCTATTCTCTATAATATCCTATCCTCTATCCTATCCTATCCTCTATCCTATCCTATCCTCTATCCTATTCTATTCTCTATACTATCCTATCCACTATCCTATCCTATCCTCTATCCTAGCTTATCATATCCTCTATCCTATCCTATCCTCTATCCTGTCCTATCCTCTATCCTATCCTATTCTCTATATTATCTTATCCTCTATACTATCCTGTACTCTATCCTATGCTATCCTCTATCCTGGCCTATCATCTATCCTATTCTATTCTCTATATTATCTTATCCTCTATACTATCCTGTACTCTATCCTATCCTATCCTCTATCGTATCTTTTCCTCTACCCTATCCTATCCTCTATCCTATCCTATCCTCTGTCCTATCCTATCCTCTATCCTATCCTATCCTCTATCCTATCCTATCCTCTATCCTATCCTATCCTCTATGCTAGCCTATTATATCCTCTATCCTATCCTATTCTCTATCCTATCCTACCCTCTATCCTATCCTATCCTCTATCCTATCCTATCCTCAATCCTATCCTATCCTCTATCTTATCCTATCCTCTACCCTATCATATCCTCTATAATATCGTATCCTCCATCCTATAATATCATATATCCTATCCTATCCTCTATCCTATCCTATCCTCTATCCTATCCTATCCTATCCTATCCTCTATCCCATAATATCCTCAATCATATCCAATCCTCTATCCTATCCTGTATCCTATCCAATCCTCTATCCTATCCTCTATCCTATCCTATCATTTATCCTATCCTATCCTCAATCCTATCCTATCCTCTATCCTATCCAATCCTCTATCCTATCATATCCTCTATCCAATCCTATCCTCTATCCTATCCTATCCTCTGTCCTATCCTATCCTCTATCCTATCCTATCCTCTATCGTATCGTATCCTCTATCCTATCCAATTCTCTATCCTACCCTCTATCCTATCCTATCCTCTATCGTATCGTATACTCTATCCTATCCTATCCTCTATCCTATTCTATTCTCTATAATATCCTATCCTCTATCCTATCCTATCCTCTATCCTATCCTATCCTATCCTCTATCCTATCCTATCCTCTATCCTATCCTATCCTATCCTCTATCCCTTAATATCCTCAATCCTATCCTATCCTCTATCCTATCCTATCCTCTATCCTATCCTATCCTCTATCCCTTAATATCCTCAATCCTATCCTATCCTCTATCCTATCCTATCCTCTATCCTATCCTATCCTCTATCCTATCCTATCCTCTATCGTATCGTATCCTCTATCCTATCCAATTCTCTATCCTACCCTCTATCATATCCAGCCTCTATCGTATCGTATCCTCTATCCTATCCAATCCTCTATCCTATCATCTATCCTATCCTATCCGCAATCCTATCCTATCCTCTATCCTATTCAATTCTCTATCCTATCCTATCCTCTACCCTATCCTATCCTCTATCCTATCCTCTATAATATCGTATCCTCCATCTTATAATATCATATATCCTATCCTATCCTCTATCCTATCCTATCCTGTATCCTATCCTATCCTCTATCCTATCCTATCCTATATCCTATCCTACCCTCTATCCTATCCTATCGTATCCTATCCTCTATCCTATCCCCTATCCTATCCAATCCTCTATCCTATCCTCTATCCTATTCTATCATCTATCCTATCCTATCCTCTATCCTATCCTATCCTCCATCCTATCCTATCCAATCATATCCTCTATCCCATAATATCCTCAATCCTATCCAATCCTCTAACCTAGCCTCTATCCTATCCTCTATCCTATCCTATCATCTATCCAATCCTATCCTCTATCCTATCCTATCCTCTATCCTATCCTATCCTATCGTCTATCCCTTAATATCCTCAATCCTATCCAATCCTCTATCCTATCCTCTGTCCTATCCTATCCTCTGTCCTATCCTATCCTCTATCCTATCCTATCCTCTATCGTATCGTATCCTCTGTCCTATCCAATCCTCTATCCTATCCTCTATCCTATCCTATCCTCAATCCTATCCTATACTCTATCCTATCCTATCCTCTATCCTATCTTATCCTCTATCGTATCGTATCCTCTATCCTATTAAATCCTCTATCCTATCCTCTATCCTATCCTATCCTCAATCCTATCCTATCCTCTATCCTACCCTATCCTCTATCCTATCTTATCCTCAATACTATCCTGTACTCTATTGTATCCTATCCTCCATCTTATCCTATCCTCTACCATATCCTATCCTCTATCTTATCCTATCCTCTACCCTATCCTATCCTCTATCCTATCCTATCCTGTATCCTATCCTATTCCCTATCCTATCCTATCCTCTATCCTATCCTATCCTATCCTATCCTCTATCCTATCCTATCCTATCCTATCCTCTATCCCATAATATCCTCAATCCTATCCAATCCTCAATCCTATCCTCTATCCTATCCTCTATCCTATCCTATCCTCAATCCTATCCTATCCTCTCTCCTATCCAATCCTCAATCCTCACATATCCTCTATCCTATCCTATCCTCTATCCTATCCTATACCAACCTCTATCCCATAATATCCTGAATCCTATCCAATCCTCTATCCTATCCTATCCTCTATCTTATCCTATCCTCTACCCTATCCTATCCTCTATAATATCGTATCCTCCATCCTATAATATCATATATCCTATCCTATCCTCTATCCTATCCTATCCTATCCTATTATCTATCCCATAATATCTTCAATCCTATCCAATCCTCTATCCTATCATCTATCCTATCCAATCCTCTATCCTATCCTCTATCCTATCCTCTATCCTATCCTATTATGTGTCCTATCTTATCCTCTATCCTATCCTATCCTCTATTATATCCTATCCTCTATCCTATCCTATCCTATCCTCTATCCCTTAATATCCTCAATCCTATCCTATCCTCTATCCTATCCTATCCTCTATCCTATCCTATCCTCTATCCTATCCTATCCTATCCTCTATCCCTTAATATCCTCAAACCTATCCTATCCTCTATCCTATCCTATCCTCTATCCTATCCTATCCTCTATCCTATCCTATTCTCTATCGTATCGTATCCTCTATCCTATCCAATTCTCTATCCTACCCTCTATCATATCCTATCCTCTATCGTATCGTATCCTCTATCCTATCCAATCCTCTATCCTATCATCTATCCTATCCTATCCGCAATCCTATCCTATCCTCTATCCTATTCAATTCTCTATCCTATCCTATCCTCTACCCTATCCTATCCTCTATCCTATCCTCTATAATATCGTATCCTCCATCTTATAATATCATATATCCTATCCTATCCTCTATCCTATCCTATCCTGTATCCTATCCTATCCTCAATCCTATCCTATCCTATATCCTATCCTACCCTCTATCCTATCCTATCGTATCCTATCCTCTATCCTATCCCCTATCCTATCCAATCCTCTATCCTATCCTCTATCCTATTCTATCATCTATCCTATCCTATCCTCTATCGTATCGTATCCTCTGTCCTATCCAATCCTCTATCCTATCCTCTATCCTATCCTATCCTCAATCCTATCCTATACTCTATCCTATCCTATCCTCTATCCTATCTTATCCTCTATCGTATCGTATCCTCTATCCTATTAAATCCTCTATCCTATCCTGTATCCTATCCTATCCTCAATCCTATCCTATCCTCTATCCTATTCTATTCTCTATACTATCCTATCCTCTATCCTATCCTATCCTCTATCCTAGCTTACCATATCCTCTATCCTATCCTATCCTCTATCCTGTCCTATCCTCTATCCTATCCTATTCTCTATATTATCTTATCCTCTATACTATCCTGTACTCTATCCTATGCTATCCTCTATCCTGGCCTATCATCTATCCTATTCTATTCTCTATATTATCTTATCCTCTATACTATCCTGTACTCTATCCTATCCTATCCTCTATCGTATCTTATCCTCTACCCTATCCTATCCTCTATCCTATCCTATCCTCTGTCCTATCCTATCCTCTATCCTATCCTATCCTCTATCCTATCCTATCCTCTATCCTATCCTATCCTATCCTATCCTATCCTCTATGCTAGCCTATTATATCCTCTATCCTATCCTATTCTCTATCCTATCCTACCCTCTATCCTATCCTATCCTCTATCCTATCCTATCCTCAATCCTATCCTATCCTCTATCTTATCCTATCCTCTACCCTATCATATCCTCTATAATATCGTATCCTCCATCCTATAATATCATATATCCTATCCTATCCTCTATCCTATCCTATCCTCTATCCTATCCTATCCTCTCTCCTATCCAATCCTCAATCCTCACATATCCTCTATCCTATCCTATCCTCTATCCTATCCTATACCAACCTCTATCCCATAATATCCTGAATCCTATCCAATCCTCTATCCTATCCTATCCTCTATCTTATCCTATCCTCTACCCTATCCTATCCTCTATAATATCGTATCCTCCATCCTATAATATCATATATCCTATCCTATCCTCTATCCTATCCTATCCTATCCTATTATCTATCCCATAATATCTTCAATCCTATCCAATCCTCTATCCTATCATCTATCCTATCCAATCCTCTATCCTATCCTCTATCCTATCCTCTATCCTATCCTATTATGTGTCCTATCTTATCCTCTATCCTATCCTATCCTCTATCCTATCCTATCCTCTATCCTATCCTATCCTATCCTCTATCCCTTAATATCCTTAATCCTATCCTATCCTCTATCCTATCCTATCCTCTATCCTATCCTATCCTCTATCCTATCCTATCCTATCCTCTATCCCTTAATATCCTCAATCCTATCCTATCCTCTATCCTATCCTATCCTCTATCCTATCCTATCCTCTATCCTATCCTATTCTCTATCGTATCGTATCCTCTATCCTATCCAATTCTCTATCCTACCCTCTATCATATCCTATCCTCTATCGTATCGTATCCTCTATCCTATCCAATCCTCTATCCTATCATCTATCCTATCCTATCCGCAATCCTATCCTATCCTCTATCCTATTCAATTCTCTATCCTATCCTATCCTCTACCCTATCCTATCCTCTATCCTATCCTCTATAATATCGTATCCTCCATCTTATAATATCATATATCCTATCCTATCCTCTATCCTATCCTATCCTGTATCCTATCCTATCCTCAATCCTATCCTATCCTATATCCTATCCTACCCTCTATCCTATCCTATCGTATCCTATCCTCTATCCTATCCCCTATCCTATCCCCTATCCTATCCAATCCTCTATCCTATCCTCTATCCTATTCTATCATCTATCCTATCCTATCCTCTATCGTATCGTATCCTCTGTCCTATCCAATCCTCTATCCTATCCTCTATCCTATCCTATCCTCAATCCTATCCTATACTCTATCCTATCCTATCCTCTATCCTATCTTATCCTCTATCGTATCGTATCCTCTATCCTATTAAATCCTCTATCCTATCCTGTATCCTATCCTATCCTCAATCCTATCCTATCCTCTATCCTATTCTATTCTCTATACTATCCTATCCTCTATCCTATCCTATCCTCTATCCTAGCTTATCATATCCTCTATCCTATCCTATCCTCTATCCTGTCCTATCCTCTATCCTATCCTATTCTCTATATTATCTTATCCTCTATACTATCCTGTACTCTATCCTATGCTATCCTCTATCCTGGCCTATCATCTATCCTATTCTATTCTCTATATTATCTTATCCTCTATACTATCCTGTACTCTATCCTATCCTATCCTCTATCGTATCTTATCCTCTACCCTATCCTATCCTCTATCCTATCCTATCCTCTGTCCTATCCTATCCTCTATCCTATCCTATCCTCTATCCTATCCTATCCTCTATCCTATCCTATCCTATCCTATCCTATCCTCTATGCTAGCCTATTATATCCTCTATCCTATCCTATTCTCTATCCTATCCTACCCTCTATCCTATCATATCCTCTATCCAATCCTATCCTCTATCCTATCCTATCCTCTGTCCTATCCTATCCTCTATCCTATCCTATCCTCTATCGTATCGTATCCTCTATCCTATCCAATTCTCTATCCTACCCTCTATCCTATCCTATCCTCTATCGTATCGTATACTCTATCCTATCCTATCCTCTATCCTATTCTATTCTCTATAATATCCTATCCTCTATCCTATCCTATCCACTATCCTATCCTATCCTGTATCCTGTCCTATCCTCTATCCTATCCTATTCTCTATATTATCTTATCCTCTATACTATCCTGTACTTTATTCTATCCTATCCTCTATCCTATCCTATCCTCTATCCTCTATCCTATCCTATCCTCAATCCTATCCTATCCTCTATCCTAGCTTATCATATCCTCTATCCTATCCTATTCTCTATCCTATCCTACCCTCTATCCTATCCTATCCTCTATCCTATCCTATCCTCAATCCTATCCTATCCTCTATCTTATCCTATCCTCTACCCTATCATATCCTCTATAATATCGTATCCTCCATCCTATAATATCATATATCCTATCCTATCCTCTATCCTATCCTATCCTCTATCCTATCCTATCCTCTATCCTATCCTATCCTATCCTATCCTCTATCCCATAATATCCTCAATCATATCCAATCCTCTATCCTATCCTGTATCCTATCCAATCCTCTATCCTATCCTCTATCCTATCCTATCATTTATCCTATCCTATCCTCAATCCTATCCTATCCTCTATCCTATCCAATCCTCTATCCTATCATATCCTCTATCCTATCCTATCCTCTATCCTGTCCTATCCTCTATCCTATCCTATTCTCTATATTATCTTATCCTCTATACTATCCTGTACTCTATCCTATGCTATCCTCTATCCTGGCCTATCATCTATCCTATTCTATTCTCTATATTATCTTATCCTCTATACTATCCTGTACTCTATCCTATCCTATCCTCTATCGTATCTTATCCTCTACCCTATCCTATCCTCTATCCTATCCTATCCTCTGTCCTATCCTATCCTCTATCCTATCCTATCCTCTATCCTATCCTATCCTCTATCCTATCCTATCCTATCCTATCCTATCCTCTATGCTAGCCTATTATATCCTCTATCCTATCCTATTCTCTATCCTATCCTACCCTCTATCCTATCCTATCCTCTATCCTATCCTATCCTCAATCCTATCCTATCCTCTATCTTATCCTATCCTCTACCCTATCATATCCTCTATAATATCGTATCCTCCATCCTATAATATCATATATCCTATCCTATCCTCTATCCTATCCTCTCCTCTATCCAATCCTATCCTATCCTATCCTCTATCCCATAATATCCTCAATCATATCCAATCCTCTATCCTATCCTGTATCCTATCCAATCCTCTATCCTATCCTCTATCCTATCCTATCATTTATCCTATCCTATCCTCAATCCTATCCTATCCTCTATCCTATCCAATCCTCTATCCTATCATATCCTCTATCCAATCCTATCCTCTATCCTATCCTATCCTCTGTCCTATCCTATCCTCTATCCTATCCTATCCTCTATCGTATCGTATCCTCTATCCTATCCAATTCTCTATCCTACCCTCTATCCTATCCTATCCTCTATCGTATCGTATACTCTATCCTATCCTATCCTCTATCCTATTCTATTCTCTATAATATCCTATCCTCTATCCTATCCTATCCACTATCCTATCCTATCCTGTATCCTGTCCTATCCTCTATCCTATCCTATTCTCTATATTATCTTATCCTCTATACTATCCTGTACTTTATTCTATCCTATCCTCTATCCTATCCTATCCTCTATCCTCTATCCTATCCTATCCTCAATCCTATCCTATCCTCTATCCTAGCTTATCATATCCTCTATCCTATCCTATCCTCTATCCTATCCTATCCTCTACCCTATCCTATCCTCTATCCTGTCCTATCCTCTATCCTATCCTATTCTCTATATTATCTTATCCTCTATACTATCCTGCACTCTATCCTGTCCTATCCTCTATCCTATCCTATTCTCTATATTATCTTATCCTATATACTATCCTGTACTCTATCCTATCCTATCATCTATTCTATCCTATCCTCTATCTTATCCTATCCTCTATCCTATCCTATCCTGTATCCTATCCTATCCTCTATCCTATCCTATCCTCTATCCTATCCTATCCTCCAGCCTATCCTATCCTATCCTATCCTCTATCCCATAATATCCTCAATCCTATCCAATCCTCTAACCTATCCTCTATCCTATCCTCTATCCTATCCTATCCTATCGTCTATCCCTTAATATCCTCAATCCTATCCAATCCTCTATCCTATCCTCTGTCCTATCCTATCCTCTATCCTATCCTATCCTATCCTCTATCGTATCGTATCCTCTGTCCTATGCAATCCTCTATCCTATCCTCTATCCTATCCTATCCTCAATCCTATCCTATCCTCAATCCTATCCTATCCTCAATCCTATCCTATCGTCAATCCTATCATATCTTCAATCCTATCCTATCCTCTATCGTATCCTATCCTCTATCCTATCCTATCCTCTATCCTATCCTATCCTCCAGCCTATCCTATCCTATCATATCCTCTATCCCATAATATCCTCAATCCTATCCAATCCTCTAACCTATCCTCTATCCTATCCTCTATCCTATCCTATCCTCTATCCTATCCTATCCTCTATCCTAGCTTATCATATCCTCTATCCTATCCTATCCTCTATCCTATCCTATCCTCTACCCTATCCTATCCTCTATCCTGTCCTATCCTCTATCCTATCCTATTCTCAATATTATCTTATCCTCTATACTATCCTGTACTCTATCCTATCCTATCCTCCATCCTGTCCTATCCTCTATCCTATAATATTCTCTATATTATCTTATCCTCTATACTATCCTGTACTCTATCCTATCCTATCCTCAATCCTATCCGATCCTCTATCCTAGCCTATCATATCCTCTATCCTATCCTATCCTCTATCCTATCCTATCCTCTATCCTATCCTATCCTCTATCCTATCCTGTCCTCTATCCTATCCTATCCTATCCTATCCTCTATCCCATAATATCCTCAATCCTATCCAATCATCTATCCTATCCTCTATCCCATCCTATCCTCTACCCTATCCTATCCTCTATCCTGTCCTATCCTCTATCCTATCCTATTCTTAATATTATCTTATCCTCTATACTATCCTGTACTCTATCCTATCCTATCCTCCATCCTGTCCTATCCTCTATCCTATCCTATTCTCTATATTATCTTATCCTCTATACTATCCTGTACTCTATCCTATCCTATCCTCAATCCTATCCGATCCTCTATCCTAGCCTATCATATCCTCTATCCTATCCTATCCTCTATCCTATCCTATCCTCAATCCTATCCTATCCTCTATAATATCATATCCTCTATCCAATCCTATCCTCTATCCAATCCTATCCACTATCCTATCCTATCCTCTATCCTGTCCTATCCTCTATCCTATCCTATTCTCTATATTATCTTATCCTCTATACTATCCTGTACTCTATTCTATCCTATCCTCTATCTTATCCTATCCTCTACCCTATCCTATCCTCAATCTTATCCTATCCTCTACCCTATCCTATCCTCTATAATATCGTATCCTCCATCCAATAATATCATATATACTATCCTATCCTATCCTCTATCCTATCCTATCCTCTATAATATCGTATCCTCCATCCTATAATATCATATATCCTATCCTATCCTCTATCGTATCGTATCCTCTATCCTATCCAATTCTCTATCCTACCGTCTATCCTAGCCTATCCTCTATCGTATGGTATCCTCTATCCTATCCTATCCTCTGTCCTATCCTATCCTCTATCCTATCATATCCTCTATCCTATCCTATCCTCTATCCTATCATATCCTCTATCCTATCCTATCCTCTATCCTGTCCTATCCTCTATCCTATCCTATTCTCTATATTATCTTGTCGTCTATACTATCCTGTACTCTATTCTATCCTATCCTCTATCCTATCCTATCCTCTATCCTGTCCTATCCTCTATCCTATCCTATTCTCTATATTATCTTATCCTCTATACTATCCTGCACTCTATCCTGTCCTATCCTCTATCCTATCCTATTCTCTATATTATCTTATCCTCTATACTATCCTGTACTCTATCCTATCCTATCATCTATTCTATCCTATCCTCTATCTTATCCTATCCTCTATCCTATCCTATCCTGTATCCTATCCTATCCTCTATCCTATCCTATCCTCTATCCTATCCTATCCTCCAGCCTATCCTATCCTATCCTATCCTCTATCCCATAATATCCTCAATCCTATCCAATCCTCTAACCTATCCTCTATCCTATCCTCTATCCTATCCTATCCTATCGTCTATCCCTTAATATCCTCAATCCTATCCAATCCTCTATCCTATCCTCTGTCCTATCCTATCCTCTATCCTATCCTATCCTATCCTCTATCGTATCGTATCCTCTGTCCTATGCAATCTTCTATCCTATCCTCTATCCTATCCTATCCTCAATCCTATCCTATCCTCAATCCTATCCTATCCTCAATCCTATCCTATCGTCAATCCTATCATATCTTCAATCCTATCCTATCCTCTATCCTATCCTATCCTCTATCCTATCCTATCCTCTATCCTATCCTATCCTCCAGCCTATCCTATCCTATCATATCCTCTATCCCATAATATCCTCAATCCTATCCAATCCTCTAACCTATCCTCTATCCTATCCTCTATCCTATCCTATCCTATCGTCTATCCCTTAATATCCTCAATCCTATCCAATCCTCTATCATATCCTCTGTCCTATCCTATCCTCAATCCTATCCTATCCTCTAGCATATCCTATCCTCTATCCTATCCTATCCTCTATCCTATCCTATCCTGTATCGTATCGTATCCTCTATCCAATCCTATCCTCAATCCTATCCTATCCTCTATCCTATAATATCCTCTATCCTATCCTCTATCCTATCCCATCCTGTATCCTATCCTCTATCCTATCCTATCCTGTATCCTATCCTATCCTCAATCCTATCCTATCCGCAATCCTATCCTATCCTCTACCCTATTCAATTCTCTATCCTATCCTATCCTCTACCCTATCCTATCCTCTATCCTATCCTCTATAATATCGTTTCCTCCATCCTATAATATCATATATCCTATCCTATCCTCTATCCTATCCTATCCTCTATCCTATCCAATCCCCTATCCTATCCTCTATCCTATAATATCCTCTCTCCTGTAATATCTTCTATCCTATCCTCTATCCTATCTTATCCCCTATCCTATCCTATCCTCTATCCTATCCTATCCTCTATCCTATCCTCTATCCTATCCTATCCTGTATCCTATCCTATCCTCAATCCTATCCTATCCTCTATGCTATCCTATCCTGTATCCTATCCTATCCTCTATCGTATCGTATCCTCTGTCCTATGCAATCCTCTATCCTATCCTCTATAATATCCTATCCTCAATCCTATCCTATCCTCTATCCTATCCTATCGTCAATCCTATCATATCTTCAATCCTATCCTATCCTCTATCCTATCCTATCCTCTGTCCTATCCTATCCTCTATCCTATCCTATCCTCTATCATATCCTATCCTCTATCCTATCCTATCCTCTATCCTATCCTATCCTGTATCGTATCGTATCCTCTATCCAATCCTATCCTCAATCCTATCCTATCCTCTATCCTATAATATCCTCTATCCTATCCTCTATCCTATCCCATCCTGTATCCTATCCTCAATCCTATCCTATCCTGTATCCTATCCTATCCTCAATCCTATCCTATCCTCTATGCTGTCCTATCCTCTATCCTATCCTATCCTCTATCGTATCGTATCCTCTATCCTATCCAATCCTCTATCCTATCCTCTATCCTATAATATCCTCTCTCCGGTAATATCTTCCATCCTATCCTCTATCCTATCCTATACTCAATCCTATCCTATCCTCTATCCTTTTCTATCCTCTATCCTATCTTATCCTCTATCCTATCCTATCCTTTATCCCATAATATCCTGAATCCTATCCAATCCTCTAACCTATCCTGTGTGCTATCCTATCCTCTATCCTATCCTATCCTCTGTCCTATCCTATCCTCTATCCTATCCTATCCTCTATCCTATCCTATCCTCTATCGTATCGTATCCTCTATCCTATCCTATCCTCTGTCCTATGCTATCCTCTATCCTATCCTATCCTCTATCCTATCCTATCCTCTATCGTATCGTATCCTCTATCCTATCCTATCCTCTATCGTATCGTATCCTCTATCCTATCCAATCCTCTATCCTATCCTCTATCCTATAATATCCTCTATCCTATCCTCTATCCTATCCTATCCTGTATCCTATCCTATCCTCAATCCTATCCTATCCTCTATGCTATCCTATCCTCTATCCTATCCTATCCTATCCTCTATCCCATAATGTCCTCAATCCTATCCAATCCTCTATCCTATCCTCTATCCTATCCTATCCTGTATCCAATCCTATCCTCAATCCTATCCTATCCTGTATCCTATAATATCCTCTATCCTATCCTCTATCCTATCCTATCCTGTATCCTATCCTATCCTCAATCCTATCCTATCCTCTATGCTATCCTATCATCTATCCTATCCTATCCTCTATCGTATCGTATCCTCTATCCTATCCAATCCTCTATCCTATCCTCTTTCCTATCCTATCCTGTATCCAATCCTATCCTCAATCCTATCCTATCCTCTATCCTATCCTCTATCCTATCCTCTATCCTATCCTCTATCCTATCCTCTATCCTATCCTCTATCCTATCCTCTATCCTATTCTATCCTGTATCCAATCCTATCCTCAATCCTATCCTATCCTCTATCCTATCCTATCCTCTATCCTGACCTATCCTCCATTATATCCTATCCTCTATCCTATCCTATTCTCTATCCTATCCTATCCTGTGTCCTATCATATCCTCTATCCTATCCTATCCTATCCTCTATCCCATAATGTACTCAATCCTATCCAATCCTCTATCCTATCCTCTATCCTATCCTATCCTGTATCCAATCCTATCCTCAATCCTATCCTATCCTCTATCCTATAATATCCTCTATCCTATCCTCTATCCTATCCTATCCTGTATCCTATCCTATCCTCTATCCTATCCTATCCTATCCTCTATCCCATAATGTACTCAATCCTATCCAATCCTCTATCCTATACTCAATCCTATCCTATCCTCTATCCTATCCTATCCTCGATCCTATCCTATCCTCTATTATATCCTATCCTCTATCCTATCCTATCCTCTATCCTATCCTATCCTCTATCCTATCCTATCCTCTATCCCATAATATCCTGAATCCTATCCAATCCTCTAACCTATCCTGTATGCTATCCTATCCTCTATCCTATCCTATCCTCTGTCCTATCCTATCCTCTATCCTATCCTATCCTCTATCCTATCCTATCCTCTATCGTATCGTATCCTCTATCCTATCCTATCCTCTGTCCTATCCTATCCTCTATCCTATCCTATCCTCTATCCTATCCTATCCTCTATCCTATCCTATCCTCTATCCTATCCTATCCTATCCTATCCTCTATCCCTTAATATCCTCAATCCTATCCTATCCTCTATCCTATCCTATCCTCTATCCCATAATATCCTGAATCCTATCCAATCCTCTAACCTATCCTGTATGCTATCCTATCCTCTATCCTATCCTATCCTCTGTCCTATCCTATCCTGTATGCTATCCTATCCTCTATCCTATCCTATCCTCTATCGTATCGTATCCTCTATCCTATCCTATCCTCTATCGTATCGTATCCTCTATCCTATCCAATCCTCTATCCTATCCTCTATCCTATAATATCCTCTATCCTATCCTCTATCCTATCCTATCCTGGATCCTATCCTATTCTCAATCCTATCCTATCCTCTATGCTATCCTATCATCTATCCTATCCTATCCTCTATCGTATCGTATCCTCTATCCTATCCAATCCTCTATCCTATCCTCTTTCCTATCCTATCCTGTATCCAATCCTATCCTCAATCCTATCCTATCCTCTATCCTATCCTCTATCCTATCCTCTATCCTATCCTCTATCCTATCCTCTATCCTATTCTATCCTGTATCCAATCCTATCCTCAATCCTATCCTATCCTCTATCCTATCCTATCCTCTATCCTGACCTATCCTCCATTATATCCTATCCTCTATCCTATCCTATTCTCTATCCTATCCTATCCTGTGTCCTATCCTATCCTCTATCCTATCCTATCCTATCCTCTATCCCATAATGTACTCAATCCTATCCAATCCTCTATCCTATCCTCTATCCTATCCTATCCTGTATCCAATCCTATCCTCAATCCTATCCTATCCTCTATCCTATCCTATCCTGTATCCAATCCTATCCTCAATCCTATCCTATCCTCTATCCTATAATATCCTCTATCCTATCCTCTATCCTATCCTATCCTGTATCCTATCCTATCCTCAATCCTATCCTATCCTCTATGCTATCCTATCCTCTATCCTATCCTATCCTCTATCGTATCGTATCCTCTATCCTATCCAATCCTCTATCCTATCATCTATCCTATCCTATCCTGTATCCAATCCTATCCTCAATCCTATCCTATCCTCTATCCTATAATATCCTCTATTCTATACTCAATCCTATCCTATCCTCTATCCTATCCTCTATCCTATCCTCTATCCTATTCTATCCTGTATCCAATCCTATCCTCAATCCTAACCTATCCTCTATCCTATCCTATCCTCTATCCTATCCTATCCTCTATTATATCCTATCCTCTATCCTATCCTATTCTCTATCCTATCCTATCCTGTGTCCTATCCTATCCTCTATCCTATCCTATCCTATCCTCTATCCCATATTGTACTCAATCCTATCCAATCCTCTATCCTATACTCAATCCTATCCTATCCTCTATCCTATCCTATCCGCAATCCTATCCTATCCTCTATCCTATTCAATTCTCTATCCTATCCTATCCTCTACCCTATCCTATCCTCTATCCTATCCTCTATAATATCGTATCCTCCATCCTATAATATCATATATCCTATCCTATCCTCTATCCTATCCTATCTTGTATCCTAGCCTATCCTCTATCCTATCCTATCCTATATCCTATCCTACCCTCTATATTATCCTATCGTATCCTATCCTCTATCCTATCCCCTATCCTATCCAATCCTCTATCCTATCCTCTATCCTATTCTATCATCTATCCTATCCTATCCTCAATCCTATGCTATCCTCTATCCTATCCTATACTCTATCCTATCCAATCCTCTATCCCATAATATCCTCAATCATATCCAATCCTCTAACCTATCCTTTATCCTATCCTCTATCCTATCCTATCCTATCGTCTATCCCTTAATATCCTCAATCCTATCCAATCCTCTATCCTATCCTCTGTCCTATCCTATCCTCTATCCTATCCTATCCCCTATCGTATCGTATCCTCTATCCTATCAAATCCTCTATCCTATCCTCTATCCTATCCTATCCTGTATCCAATCCTCTATCCTATAATATCCTCTATCCTATCCTCTATCCTATCCTATCCTGTATCCTATCCTATCCTCAATCCTATCCTATCCTCTATGCTATCCTATCCTGTATCCTATCCTATCCTCTATCGTATCGTATCCTCTGTCCTATCCAATCCTCTATCCTATCCTCTATCCTATCCAATCCTCTATCCTATCATCTATCCTATCCTATCCGCAATCCTATCCTATCCTCTATCCTATTCAATTCTCTATCCTATCCTATCCTCTATCCTATTCAATTCTCTATCCTATCCTATCCTCTACCCTATCCTATCCTCTATCCTATCCTCTATAATAGCGTATCCTCCATCCTATAATATCATATATCCTATCCTATCCTCTATCCTATCCTATCCTGTATCCTATCCTATCCTCTATCCTATCCTATCCTATATCCTATCCTACCCTCTATCCTATCCTATCGTATCCTATCCTCTATCCTATCCCCTATCCTATCCAATCCTCTATCCTATCCTCTATCCTATCCTATCCTCTATCCTATCCTACTCTCTATCCTATCCTATCCTCAATCCTATGCTATCCTCAATCCTATCCTATCCTCTATCCTATCCTATCCTCAATCCTATCCTATCCTCTATCCTAGCCTATCATATCTTCTATCCTATCCTATCCTCTATCCTATCCTATCCTCTATCCCATAATATCCTCAATCCTATTCAATTCTCTATCCTACCCTCTATCCTATCCTATCCTCTATCGTATCGTATCCTCTATCCTATCCAATCCTCTATCTTTTCATCTATCCTATCCTATCCTCTACCCTATCCTATTCTCTATCCTATCCTATCCTCTATCCTATCCTATCCTCTATCCTATCCTATCCTCTATCCTATTATATCCTATCCTGTATCCCATAATATCCTCAATCCTATCCAATCCTCTATCCTATCCTGTATCCTATCCTATCCTCTATTCTATCCTACTCTCTATCCTATCCTATCCTCAATCCTATGCTATCCTCAATCCTATCCTATCCTCTATCCTATCCTATCCTCAATCCTATCCTATCCTCTATCCTAGCCTATCATATCTTCTATCCTATCCTATCCTCTATCCTATCCTATCCTCTATCCTATCCTATCCTCTGTCCTATCCCATCCTCTATCCTATCCTATCCTCTATTCTATCCAATCCCCTATCCTATCGTCAATCCTATCCTATCCTCTATTCTCTATCCTATCCTCTATCCTAACCTATCCTCAATCCTATCCTATCCTATCCTCTATCCTATCCAATCCCCTATCCTATCGTCTATCCTATCCTATCCTCTATAATATCGTATCCTCCATCCTATAATATCATATATCCTATCCTGTCCTGTATCAAATTATATCCTCAATCCTATCCTATCCTCTATCCTATAATATCATATATCCTATCCTGTCCTGTATCCTATTATATCCTCAATCCTATCCTATCCTCTATCCTATCCTATCCTCTATCCTATCTTATCCTCTATACTATCCTGTACTCTATTCTATCCTATCCTCAATCCTATCCTATCCTCTATCCTATCCTATCATCTATCGTATCGTATCCTCTATCCAATCCAATCCGCTATCCTACCCTCTATCCTATCCTATCCTGTATCCTATCCTATCCTCTATCGTATCGTATCCTCTATCCTATCCAATCCTCTATCCTATCATCTATCCTATCCTTTCCTCTATCCCATAATATCCTCAATCCTATCCCCTATCCTATCGTCTATCCTATCCTATCCTCTACCCTATCCTATCCCCTATCCTATCCTATCCTCTATCCTATCCTATCCTATCCTCTATCGTATCCTATCCTATCCTCTATCCTATCCTATCCTCTATCCTATCCTATTCTCTGTCCTATCCTATCCTCTATACTATCCTATCCTCTATCCTATCCTATCCTCTATACTATCCTGTACTCTATCCTATCCAATCCTCTGTCCTATCCTATCCTCTATCCTATCCTATCCTCTATCGTATCGTATAATCTATCCAATCCAATCCGCTATCCTACCCTCTATCCTATCCTATCCTGTATCCTATCCTATCCTCTATCGTATCGTATCCTCTATCCTATTCTTTCCTCTATCCTATTTTATCCTCTATCCTATCCTGTCCTCTATCCTATCCTATCCTCTATACTATCCTATCCGCTATCCTATCCTATCCTCAATTCTATCCTATCCTCTATCCTATCCTATCCTCAATCCTATCCTATCCTCTATCCTATCCTATCCCCTATCCTATCCTATCCTCTAACCTATCCTCTATCCTATCCAATCCTCTATTCTATCCTCTATCCTATCCTATCATCTATCCTATCCTATCCTCAATCCTATCCTATGCTCTATCCTATCCTATCATCTATCCTATCCTATCCTCAATCCTATCCTATGCTCTATCCTATCCTATCCTCTATCCTATCCTATCCTCAATCCTATCCTATCCTCTATCCTATCCTATCCGCTATCCTATCTTATCCTCTATACTATCCTGTACTCTATTCTATCCTATCCTCTATCTTATCCTATCCTCAATCCTATCCTATCCTCTATCCTATTCTATCCTCAATCCTATCCTATCCTCTATCCTATTCTATCCTCTATCCAATCCTATCCTGTATCCTATCCTATCCTCTATCCTATCCTATTCTCTATCCTATCCAATCCCCTATCCTATCGTCTATCCTATCCTATCCTCTATAATATCGTATTCTCCATCCCATAATATCATATATCCTATCCTATCCTGTATCCAATCCTATCCTCAATCCTGTCCTATCCTCTATCCGATAATATCCTCTCTCCTTTAATATCCTCTATCCTATCCTCTATCCCATCCTATCCTCAATAATATCCTATCCTCTATCCTATCCTATCCTCAATCCTATGCTATCCTCAATCCTATCCTATCCTCTATCCTATCCTATCCTCAATCCTATCCTATTCTCTATCCTAGCCTATCATATCCTCTATCCTATCCTATCCTCTATCGTATCTTATCCTCTATACTATCATATCCTCTATCCTATCTTATCCTCTATACTATCCTATCCTCTATCCTATCCTATCCTCTATCCTATCTTATACTCTATCCTATCCTATCCTCAATCCTATCCTGTCCTCTATCCTATCCTATCCTCTATCCTATCCTATCCTCTATCCTATCCTATCCTCTATCCTATCCTATCCTCTGTCCTATCCTATCCTCTATCCTATCCCATCCTCTATCGTATCGTATCTTCTATCCAATCCAATCCGCTATCCTACCCTCTATCCTATCCTATCCTGTATCCTATCCTATCCTCTATCGTATCGTATCCTCTATCCTATCCAATCCTCTATCCTATCATCTATCCTATCCTTTCCTCTATCCCATAATATCCTCAATCCTATCCCCTATCCTATCGTCTATCCTATCCTATCCTCTACCCTATCCTATCCCCTGTCCTATCCTATCCTCTATCCTATCCTATCCTATCCTCTATCCTATCCTATCCTCTATCCTATCCTATTCTCTGTCCAATCCTATCCTCTATACTATCCTATCCTCTATCCTATCCTATCCTCTATCCTATCTTATCCTCTATACTATCCTGTACTCTATTCTATCCTATCCTCAATCCAATCCTATCCTCTATCCTATCTAATCATCTATCCTATCCGATCCTCAATCCTATCCTATCCTCTATCCTATCCTATCCTCTATCCTATCATATCCTCTATCCTATCCTATCCTCTATCCTATCCTATCCTCTGTCCTATCCTATCCTCTATCCTATCCTATCCTCAATCCTATCCTATCCTCTATCCTATCCTATCCTCAATCCTATGCTATCCTCAATCCTATCCCATCCTCTATCCTATCCTATCCTCAATCCTATCCTATTCTCTATCCTAGCCTATCATATCCTCTATCCTATCCTATTCTCTATCTTATCCTATCCTCTACCCTATCCTGTCCTCTATCTTATCCTATCCTCTATCCTATCCAATCCTCTATTCTATCCTCTATCCTATCCTATCATCTATCCTATCCTATCCTCAATCCTATCCTATGCTCTATCCTATCCTATCATCTATCCTATCCTATCCTCAATCCTATCCTATGCTCTATCCTATCCTATCCTCTATCCTATCCTATCCGCAATCCTATCCTATCCTCTATCCTATCCTATCATCTATCCTATCCGATCCACAATCCTATCCTATCCTCTATCCTATCCTATCCTCTATCCTATCATATCCTCTATCCTATCCTATCCTGTATCCTATCCTATCCTCTGTCCTATCCTATCCTCTATCCCATCCTATCCTCTATCGTATCGTATCCTCTATCCAATCCAATCCGCTATCCTACCCTCTATCCTATCCTATCCTGTATCCTATCCTATCCTCTATCGTATCGTATCCTCTATCCTATCCAATCCTCTATCCTATCATCTATCCTATCCTTTCCTCTATCCCATAATATCCTCAATCCTATCCCCTATCCTATCGTCTATCCTATCCTATCCTCTACCCTATCCTATCCCCTATCCTATCCTATCCTCTATCCTATCCTATCCTATCCTCTATCGTATCCTATCCTATCCTCTATCCTATCCTATCCTCTATCCTATCCTATTCTCTGTCCTATCCTATCCTCTATACTATCCTATCCTCTATCCTATCCTATCCTCTATCCTATCTTATCCTCTATACTATCCTGTACTCTATTCTATCCTATCCTCAATCCAATCCTATCCTCTATCCTATCCTATCATCTATCCTATCCGATCCTCAATCCTATCCTATCCTCTATCCTATCCTATCCTCTATCCTATCATATCCTCTATCCTATCCTATCCTCTATCCTATCATATCCTCTGTCCTATCCTATCCTCTATCCTATCCTATCCTCTATCGTATCGTATAATCTATCCAATCCAATCCGCTATCCTACCCTCTATCCTATCCTATCCTGTATCCTATCCTATCCTCTATCGTATCGTATCCTCTATCCTATCCAATCCTCTATCCTATCATCTATCCTATCCTTTCCTCTATCCCATAATATCCTCAATCCTATCCTCTATCCTATCGTCTATCCTATCCTATCCTCTATCCTATCCTATCCTATCCTCTATCCTATCCTATCCTATCCTCTATCGTATCGTATCCTCTATCCTATCCAATCCTCTATCCTATCATCTATCCTATCCTTTCCTCTATCCCATAATATCCTCAATCCTATCCTCTATCCTATCGTCTATCCTATCCTATCCTCTATCCTATCCTATCCTATCCTCTATCCTATCCTATCCTATCCTCTATCCTATCCTATCCTCTATCCTATCCTATCCTCTGTCCTATCCTATCCTCTATCCTATCCTATCCTCTATCGTATCGTATAATCTATCCAATCCAATTCGCTATCCTACCCTCTATCCTATCCTATCCTGTATCCTATCCTATCCTCTATCGTATCGTATCCTCTATCCTATCCAATCCTCTATCCTATCATCTATCCTATCCTGTCCTCTATCCTATCCTATCCTCTAACCTATAATATCCTCTATCCTATCCTATCCTCTATCCTATCCAATCCCTTATCCTATCGTCTATCCTATCCTATCCTCCATAATATCGTATCCTCTATCCTCTATCCTCTATCCTATCCTCTATCCTATCCAATCCCCTATCCTATCGTCTATCCTATCCTATCCTCTATAATATCGTATCCTCCATCCCATAATATCATATATACTATCCTATCCTGTATCCAATCCTATCCTCAATCCTATCCTATCCTCTATCCTATCCTATCCTCAATCCTATCCTATTCTCTATCCTATCCTATCATATCCTCTATCCTATCCTATCCTCTATCTTATCCTATCCTCTACCCTATCCTGTCCTCTATCTTATCCTATCCTATATCCTATCCTATCCTCTATCCATCCTATCCTCTATCCTATCCTATCCTCAATCCTATCCAATCCTCTATCCTATCCTCTATCCTATCCTATCCTTTATCCTATCCTATCCTCTATCCATCCTATCCCCTATCCTATCCTATCCTCTATCCCATAATATCTTCTATCCTATCCTATCCTATCCTATCCTCTATCCCATAATATCCTCAATCCTATCCAATCCTCTATCCTATCCTGTATCCTATCCTATCCTCTATCCTATCCTACTCTCTATCCTATCCTATCCTCAATCCTATGCTATCCTCAATCCTATCCTATCCTCTATCCTATCCTATCCTCAATCCTATCCTATCCTCTATCCTAGCCTATCATATCTTCTATCCTATCCTATCCTCTATCCTATCCTATCCTCTATCCTATCCTATCCTCTGTCCTATCCCATCCTCTATCCTATCCTATCCTCTATTCTATCCAATCCCCTATCCTATCGTCTATCCTATCCTATCCTCTATAATATCGTATCCTCCATCCTATAATATCATATATCCTATCCTATCCTGTATCCAATCCTATCCTCAATCCTATCCTATCCTCTATTCTCTATCCTATCCTCTATCCTAACCTATCCTCAATCCTATCCTATCCACTATCCTATCCTATCCTCTATCCTATCCAATCCCCTATCCTATCGTCTATCCTATCCTATCCTCTATAATATCGTATCCTCCATCCTATAATATCATATATCCTATCCTGTCCTGTATCCAATTATATCCTCAATCCTATCCTATCCTCTATCCTATAATATCATATATCCTATCCTGTCCTGTATCCTATTATATCCTCAATCCTATCCTATCCTCTATCCTATCCTATCCTCTATGCTATCTTATCCTCTATACTATCCTGTACTCTATTCTATCCTATCCTCAATCCTATCCTATCCTCTATCCTATCCTATCATCTATCCTATCCGATCCACATTCCTATCCTATCCTCTATCCTATCCTATCCTCTATCCTATCATATCCTCTATCCTATCCTATCCTCTATCCTATCCTATCCTCTGTCCTATCCTATCCTCTATCCTATCCTATCCTCTGTCGTATCGTATCCTCTATCCAATCCAATCCGCTATCCTACCCTCTATCCTATCCTATCCTGTATCCTATCCTATCCTCTATCGTATCGTATCCTCTATCCTATCCAATCCTCTATCCTATCATCTATCCTATCCTTTCCTCTATCCCATAATATCCTCAATCCTATCCCCTATCCTATCGTCTATCCTATCCTATCCTCTACCCTATCCTATCCCCTATCCTATCCTATCCTCTATCCTATCCTATTCTATCCTCTATCGTATCCTATCCTATCCTCTATCCTATCCTATCCTCTATCCTATCCTATTCTCTGTCCTATCCTATCCTCTATACTATCCTATCCTCTATCCTATCCTATCCTCTATCCTATCCTATCCTCTATCGTATCGTATAATCTATCCAATCCAATCCGCTATCCTACCCTCTATCCTATCCTATCCTGTATCCTATCCTATCCTCTATCGTATCGTATCCTCTATCCTATCCTTTCCTCTATCCTATTTTATCCTCTATCCTATCCTGTCCTCTATCCTATCCTATCCTCTATCCTATCCTATCCGCTATCCTATCCTATCCTCAATTCTATCCAATCCTCTAACCTATCCTCTATCCTATCCAATCCTCTATTCTATCCTATCCTCTGTCCTATCCCATCCTCTATCCTATCCTATCCTCTATTCTATCCAATCCCCTATCCTATCGTCTATCCTATCCTATCCTCTATAATATCGTATCCTCCATCCTATAATATCATATATCCTATCCTATCCTGTATCCAATCCTATCCTCAATCCTATCCTATCCTCTATTCTCTATCCTATCCTCTATCCTAACCTATCCTCAATCCTATCCTATCCTCTATCCTATCCTATCCTCTATCCTATCCAATCCCCTATCCTATCGTCTATCCTATCCTATCCTCTATAATATCGTATCCTCCATCCTATAATATCATATATCCTATCCTGTCCTGTATCCAATTATATCCTCAATCCTATCCTATCCTCTATCCTATAATATCATATATCCTATCCTGTCCTGTATCCTATTATATCCTCAATCCTATCCTATCCTCTATCCTATCCTATCCTCTATCCTATCCTATCCTCTATACTATCCTGTACTCTATTCTATCCTATCCTCAATCCTATCCTATCCTCTATCCTATCCTATCATCTATCCTATCCGATCCACAATCCTATCCTATCCTCTATCCTATCCTATCCTCTATCCTATCATATCCTCTATCCTATCCTATCCTCTATCCTATCCTATCCTCTGTCCTATCCTATCCTCTATCCTATCCTATCCTCTATCGTATCGTATCCTCTATCCAATCCAATCCGCTATCCTACCCTCTATCCTATCCTATCCTGTATCCTATCCTATCCTCTATCGTATCGTATCCTCTATCCTATCCAATCCTCTATCCTATCATCTATCCTATCCTTTCCTCTATCCCATAATATCCTCAATCCTATCCCCTATCCTATCGTCTATCCTATCCTATCCTCTACCCTATCCTATCCCCTATCCTATCCTATCCTCTATCCTATCCTATCCTATCCTCTATCGTATCCTATCCTATCCTCTATCCTATCCTATCCTCTATCCTATCCTATTCTCTGTCCTATCCTATCCTCTATACTATCCTATCCTCTATCCTATCCTATCCTCTATCCTATCTTATCCTCTATACTATCCTGTACTCTATCCTATCCTATCCTCTGTCCTATCCTATCCTCTATCCTATCCTATCATCTATCGTATCGTATAATCTATCCAATCCAATCCGCTATCCTACCCTCTATCCTATCCTATCCTGTATCCTATCCTATCCTCTATCGTATCGTATCCTCTATCCTATCCTTTCCTCTATCCTATTTTATCCTCTATCCTATCCTGTCCTCTATCCTATCCTATCCTCTATCCTATCCTAGCCGCTATCCTATCCTATCCTCAATTCTATCCAATCCTCTAACCTATCCTCTATCCTATCCAATCCTCTATTCTATCCTCTATCCTATCCTATCATCTATCCTATCCTATCCTCAATCCTATCCTATGCTCTATCCTATCCTATCATCTATCCTATCCTATCCTCAATCCTATCCTATGCTCTATCCTATCCTATCCTCTATCCTATCCTATCCTCAATCCTATCCTATCCTCTATCCTATCCTATCCGCTATCCTATCTTATCCTCTATACTATCCTGTACTCTATTCTATCCTATCCTCTATCTTATCCTATCCTATCCTCTATCCTATCCTATCCTCTATCCTATCCTATTCTCTGTCCTATCCTATCCTCTATACTATCCTATCCTCTATCCTATCCTATCCTCTATCCTATCTTATCCTCTATACTATCCTGTACTCTATCCTATCCTATCCTCTGTCCTATCCTATCCTCTATCCTATCCTATCATCTATCCTATCCTATCCTCAATCCTATCCTATGCTCTATCCTATCCTATCATCTATCCTATCCTATCCTCAATCCTATCCTATGCTCTATCCTATCCTATCCTCTATCCTATCCTATCCTCAATCCTATCCTATCCTCTATCCTATCCTATCCGCTATCCTATCTTATCCTCTATACTATCCTGTACTCTATTCTATCCTATCCTCTATCTTATCCTATCCTCAATCCTATCCTATCCTCTATCCTATTCTATCCTCTATCCAATCCTATCCTGTATCCTATACTATCCTCTATCCTATCCTATTCTCTATCCTATCCAATCCCCTATCCTATCGTCTATCCTATCCTATCCTCTATAATTTCGTATCCTCCATCCCATAATATCATATATCCTATCCTATCCTGTATCCAATCCTATCCTCAATCCTATCCTATCCTCTATCCTATAATATCATATATCCTATCCTGTCCTGTATCCAATTATATCCTCAAGCCTATCCTATCCTCTATCCTATCCTATCCTCTATCCTATCTTATCCTCTATACTATCCTGTACTCTATTCTATCCTATCCTCAATCCTATCCTATCCTCTATCCTATCCTATCATCTATCCTATCCGATCCACAATCCTATCCTATCCTCTATCCTATCCTATCCTCAATCCTAACCTATTCTCTATCCTAGCCTATCATATCCTCTATCCTATCCTATCCTCAATCCTATCCTGTCCTCTATCCTATCCTATCCTCTATCCTATCCTATCCTCTATCCTATCCTATTCTCTATCCTATCCAATCCCCTATCCTATCGTCTATCCTATCCTATCCTCTATAATATCGTATCCTCCATCCCATAATATCATATATCCTATCCTATCCTGTATCCAATCCTATCCTCAATCCTATCCTATCCTCTATCCAATAATATCCTCTCTCCTTTAATATCCTCTATCCTATCCTCTATCCCATCCTATCCTCAATCCTATCCTATCATCTATCCTATCCTATCCTCAATCCTATCCTATGCTCTATCCTATCCTATCCTCTATCCTATCCTATCCTCAATCCTATCCTATCCTCTATCCTATCCTATCCGCTATCCTATCTTATCCTCTATACTATCCTGTACTCTATTCTATCCTATCCTCTATCTTATCCTATCCTCAATCCTATCCTATCCTCTATCCTATTCTATCCTCAATCCTATCCTATCCTCTATCCTATTCTATCCTCTATCCAATCCTATCCTGTATCCTATCCTATCCTCTATCCTATCCTATCCTCTTTCCTATCCAATCCCCTATCCTATCGTCTATCCTATCCTATCCTCTATAATATCGTATCCTCCATCCTATAATATCATATATCCTATCCTGTCCTGTATCCAATTATATCCTCAATCCTATCCTATCCTCTATCCTATAATATCATATATCCTATCCTGTCCTGTATCCAATTATATCCTCAATCCTGTCCTATCCTCTATCCTATAATATCCTCTCTCCTATAATATCCTCTATCCTATCCTCTATCCTATCCTATCCTCAATCCTAACCTATCCTCAATCCTATCCTATCCTCTATCCTATCCTATCCTCTATTCTATCCAATCCCCTATCCTATCGTCTATCCTATCCTATCCTCTATAATATCGTATCCTCCATCCTATAATATCATATATCCTATCCTATCCTGTATCCAATCCTATCCTCAATCCTATCCTATCCTCTATTCTCTATCCTATCCTCTATCCTAACCTATCCTCAATCCTATCCTATCCTCTATCCTATCCTATCCTCTATCCTATTCAATCCTCTATAATATCGTATCCTCCATCCTACAATATCATATATCCTATCCTGTCCTGTATCCAATTATATCCTCAATCCTATCCTATCCTCTATCCTATAATATCATATATCCTATCCTGTCCTGTATCCAATTATATCCTCAATCCTATCCTATCCTCTATCCTATCCTATCCTCTATCCTATCTTATCCTCTATACTATCCTGTACTCTATTCTATCCTATCCTCAATCCTATCCTATCCTCTATCCTATCCTATCATCTATCCTATCCGATCCATAATCCTATCCTATCCTCTATCCTATCCTATCCTCTATCCTATCATATCCTCTATCCTATCCTATCCTCTATCCTATCCTATCCTCTGTCCTATCCTATCCTCTATCCTATCCTATCCTCTATCGTATCGTATCCTCTATCCAATCCAATCCGCTATCCTACCCTCTATCCTATCCTATCCTGTATCCTATCCTATCCTCTATCGTATCGTATCCTCTATCCTATCCAATCCTCTATCCTATCATCTATCCTATCCTTTCATCTATCCCATAATATCCTCAATCCTATCCCCTATCCTATCGTCTATCCTATCCTATCCTCTACCCTATCCTATCCCCTATCCTATCCTATCCTCTATCCTATCCTATCCTCTATCCTATCATATCCTCTATCCTATCCTATCCTCTATCCTATCCTATCCTCTGTCCTATCCTATCCTCTATCCTATCCTATCCTCTATCGTATCGTATAATCTATCCAATCCAATCCGCTATCCTACCCTGTATCCTATCCTATCCTGTATCCTATCCTATCCTCTATCGTATCGTATCCTCTATCCTATCCAATCCTCTATCCTATCATCTATCCTATCCTTTCCTCTATCCCATAATATCCTCAATCCTATCCTCTATCCTATCGTCTATCCTATCCTATCCTCTATCCTATCCTATCCTATCCTCTATCCTATCCTATCCTATCCTCTATCGTATCGTATCCTCTATCCTATCCAATCCTCTATCCTATCATCTATCCTATCCTATCCTATCCTCTATCCTATCCTATCCTCTATCCTATCCTATTCTCTGTCTTATCCTATCCTCTATCCTATGCTATTCTCTATATTATCCTACCATCTATCCAATCCTATCCTCTATCCTATCCTGTCCTCTATCCTATCCTATCCTCTAACCTATAATATCCTCTATCCTATCCTATCCTCTATCCTATCCAATCCCTTATCCTATCGTCTATCCTATCCTATCCTCCATAATATCGTATCCTCTATCCTCTATCCTCTATCCTATCCTCTATCCTATCCAATCCCCTATCCTATCGTCTATCCTGTCCTATCCTCTATAATATCGTATCCTCCATCCCTTAATATCATATGTACTATCCTATCCTGTATCCAATCCTATCCTCAATCCTATCCTATCCTCTGTCCTATCCTATCCTCTATCCTATCCTATCCTCTATCGTATCGTATCCTCTATCCAATCCACTCCGCTATCCTACCCTCTATCCTATCCTATCCTGTATCCTATCCTATCCTCTATCGTATCGTATCCTCTATCCTATCCAATCCTCTATCCTATCATCTATCCTATCCTTTCCTCTATCCCATAATATCCTCAATCCTATCCCCTATCCTATCGTCTATCCTATCCTATCCTCTACCCTATCCTATCCCCTATCCTATCCTATCCTCTATCCTATCCTATCCTATCCTATCCTCTATCCTATCCTATCCTATCCTCTATCCTATCTTATCCTCTATACTATCCTGTACTCTATTCTATCCTATCCTCAATCCAATCCTATCCTCTATCCTATCCTATCATCTATCCTATCCGATCCTCAATCCTATCCTATCCTCTATCCTATCCTATCCTCTATCCTATCATATCCTCTATCCTATCCTATCCTCTATCCTATCCTATCCTCTGTCCTATCCTATCCTCTATCCTATCCTATCCTCTATCGTATCGTATAATCTATCCAATCCAATCCGCTATCCTACCCTCTATCCTATCCTATCCTGTATCCTATCCTATCCTCTATCGTATCGTATCCTCTATCGTATCCAATCCTCTATCCTATCATCTATCCCATCCTTTCCTCTATCCCATAATATCCTCAATCCTATCCTCTATCCTATCGTCTATCCTATCATATCCTCTATCCTATCCTATCCTATCCTCTATCCTATCCCATCCTATCCTCTATCGTATCGTATCCTCTATCCTATCCAATCCTCTATCCTATCATCTATCCTATCCTTTCCTATATCCCATAATATCCTCAATCCTATCCTCTATCCTATCGTCTATCCTATCCTATCCTCTATCCTATCCTATCCTATCCTATCCTCTATCCTATCCTATCCTATCCTCTATCCTATCCTATCCTCTATCCTATCCTATTCTCTGTCCTATCCTATCCTCTATCCTATGCTATTCTCTATATTATCCTACCATCTATCCTATCCTATCCTCTATCCTATCCTGTCCTCTATCCTATCCTATCCTCTAACCTATAATATCCTCTATCCTATCCTATCCTCTATCCTATCCAATCCCTTATCCTATCGTCTATCCTATCCTATCCTCCATAATATCGTATCCTCTATCCTCTATCCTCTATCCTATCCTCTATCCTATCCAATCCCCTATCCTATCGTCTATCCTATCCTATCCTCTATAATATCGTATCCTCCATCCCATAATATCATATATACTATCCTATCCTGTATCCAATCCTATCCTCAATCGCATCCTATCCTCTATCCTATCCTATCCTCAATCCTATCCTATTCTCTATCCTAGCCTATCATATCCTCTATCCTATCCTATCCTCTATCTTATCCTATCCTCTACCCTATCCTGTCCTCTATCTTATCCTATCCTCTATCCTATCCTATCCTCTATCCATCCTATCCTCTATCCTATCCTATCCTCAATCCTATCCAATCCTCTATCCTATCCTCTATCCTATCCTATCCTTTATCCTATCCTATCCTCTATCCATCCTATCCCCTATCCTATCCTATCCTCTATCCCATAATATCCTCAATCCTATCCAATCCTGTATCCTATCCTCTATCCTATTATATCCTATCCTCTATCCCATAATATCCTCAATCCTATCCAATCCTCTATCCTATCCTCCATCCTATCCTATCCTCTATCCTATCCTACTCTCTATCCTATCCTATCCTCAATCCTATGCTATCCTCAATCCTATCCTATCCTCTATCCTATCCTATCCTCAATCCTATCCTATCCTCTATCCTAGCCTATCATATCTTCTATCCTATCCTATCCTATCCTATCCTATCCTCTATCCCATAATATCCTCAATCCTATTCAATTCTCTATCCTACCCTCTATCCTATCCTATCCTCTATCGTATCGTATCCTCTATCCTATCCAATCCTCTATCTTTTCATCTATCCTATCCTATCCTCTGCCCTATCCTATTCTCTATCCTATCCTATCCTCTATCCTAGCCTATCATATCTTCTATCCTATCCTATCCTCTATCCTATCCTATCCTCTATCCTATCCTATCCTCTGTCCTATCCCATCCTCTATCCTATCCTATCCTCTATTCTATCCAATCCCCTATCCTATCGTCTATCCTATCCTATCCTCTATAATATCGTATCCTCCATCCTATAATATCATATATCCTATCCTATCCTGTATCCAATCCTATCCTCAATCCTATCCTATCCTCTATTCTCTATCCTATCCTCTATCCTAACCTATCCTCAATCCTATCCTATCCTCTATCCTATCCTATCCTCTATCCTATCCAATCCCCTATCCTATCGTCTATCCTATCCTATCCTCTATAATATCGTATCCTCCATCCTATAATATCATATATCCTATCCTGTCCTGTATCCAATTATATCCTCAATCCTATCCTATCCTCTATCCTATAATATCATATATCCTATCCTGTCCTGTATCCAATTATATCCTCAATCCTATCCTATCCTCTATCCTATCCTATCCTCTATCCTATCTTATCCTCTATACTATCCTGTACTCTATTCTATCCTATCCTCAATCCTATCCTATCCTCTATCCTATCCTATCATCTATCCTATCCGATCCACAATCCTATCCTATCCTCTATCCTATCCTATCCTCTATCCTATCATATCCTCTATCCTATCCTATCCTCTATCCTATCCTATCCTCTGTCCTATCCTATCCTCTATCGTATCGTATCCTCTATCCAATCCAATCCGCTATCCTACCCTCTATCCTATCCTATCCTGTATCCTATCCTATCCTCTATCGTATCGTATCCTCTATCCTATCCAATCCTCTATCCTATCATCTATCCTATCCTTTCCTCTATCCCATAATATCCTCAATACTATCCCCTATCCTATCGTCTATCCTATCCTATCCTCTACCCTATCCTATCCCCTATCCTATCCTATCCTCTATCCTATCCTATCCTATCCTCTATCGTAGCCTATCCTATCCTCTATCCTATCCTATCCTCTATCCTATCCTATTCTCTGTTCTATCCTATCCTCTATACTATCCTATCCTCTATCCTATCCTATCCTCTATCCTATCTTATCCTCTATACTATCCTGTACTCTATCCTATCCTATCCTCTGTCCTATCCTATCCTCTATCCTATCCTATCCTCTATCGTATCGTATAATCTATCCAATCCAATCCGCTATCCTACCCTCTATCCTATCCTATCCTGTATCCTATCCTATCCTCTATCGTATCGTATCCTCTATCCTATCCAATCCTCTATCCTATCATCTATCCTATCCTTTCCTCTATCCCATAATATCCTCAATCCTATCCTCTATCCTATCGTCTATCCTATCCTATCCTCTATCCTATCCTATCCTATCCTCTATCCTATCCTATCCTATCCTCTATCGTATCGTATCCTCTATCCTATCCAATCCTCTATCCTATCATCTATCCTATCCTTTCCTCTATCCCATAATATCCTCAATCCTATCCTCTATCCTATCGTCTATCCTATCCTATCCTCTATCCTATCCTATCCTATCCTCTATCCTATCCTATCCTATCCTCTATCCTATTCTATCCTCTATCCTATCCTATTCTATCCTCTATCCTATCCTATTCTCTGTCCTATCCTATCCTCTATCATATGCTATTCTCTATATTATCCTACCATCTATCCAATCCTATCCTCTATCCTATCCTGTCCTCTATCCTATCCTATCCTCTAACCTATAATATCCTCTATCCTATCCTATCCTCTATCCTATCCAATCCCTTATCCTATCGTCTATCCTATCCTATCCTCCATAATATCGTATCCTCTATCCTCTATCCTCTATCCTATCCTCTATCCTATCCTATCCTCTATAATATCGTATCCTCCATCCCATAATATCATATATACTATCCTATCCTGCATCCAATCCTATCCTCAATCCTATCCTATCCTCTATCCTATCCTATCCTCAATCCTATCCTATTCTCTATCCTAGCCTATCATATCCTCTATCCTATCCTATCCTCTATCCATCCTATCCCCTATCCTATCCTATCCTCTATCCCATAATATCCTCAATCCTATCCAATCCTGTATCCTATCCTCTATCCTATCCTATCCTCTATCCTATTATATCCTATCCTCTATCCCATAATATCCTCAATCCTATCCAACCCTCTATCCTATCCTCTATCCTATCCTATCCTCTATCCTATCCTACTCTCTATCCTATCCTATCCTCAATCCTATGCTATCCTCAATCCTATCCTATCCTCTATCCTATCCTATCCTCAATCCTATCCTATCCTCTATCCTAGCCTATCATATCTTCTATCCTATCCTATCCTATCCTATCCTATCCTATCCTCTATCCCATAATATCCTCAATCCTATTCAATTCTCTATCCTACCCTCTATCCTATCCTATCCTCTATCGTATCGTATCCTCTATCCTATCCAATCCTCTATCTTTTCATCTATCCTATCCTATCCTCTATCCTATCCTATCCTCTATCCTATCCTATCCTCTATCCTGTCCTATCCTCTATCCTATCCTATTCTCTATATTATCTTATCCTCTATACTATCCTGTACTCTATTCTATCCTATCCTCTATCTTATCCTATCCTCTACCCTATCCTATCCTCTATCTTATCCTATCCTCTACCCTATCCTATCCTCTATGATATCGTATCATCCATCCTATAATATCATATATCCTATCCTATCCTCTATCCTATCCTATCCTATCCTATCCTCTATCCCATAATATCCTCAATACTATTCAATGTTCTATCCTACCCTCTATCCTATCCTATCCTCTATCGTATCGTATCCTCTATCCTATCATCTATCCTATCCTATCCTCTACCCTATCCTATGCTCTATCCTATCGTATCCTCTATCCTATTCTATCCTCTATCCTATCCTATCCTCAATCCTATCCTATCCTCTATTCTCTATCCTATCCTCTATCCTAACCTATCCTCAATCCTACCCTATCCTCTATCCTATCCTATCCTCTATCCTATCCAATCCCCTATCCTATCGTCTATCCTATCCTATCCTCTATCGTATCGTATCCTCTATCCTATCCAATCCTGTAACCTATCATCTATCCTATCCTATCTTCTATCCTATCCTATCCTCTATCCTATCCTATCATCTATCTTATTCTATCCTCAATCCTATCCTATCCTTTATCCTATCCTATCCTCTATCCTATCCTATCCTCTATCCTATCCTATCATATATCCTATCCTATCCTATCCTATCCTCTATCCCATAATATCCTCAATCCTATCCAATCCTCTATCCTATCCTCTATCCTATCCAATCCTCTATCCTATCCTCTATCCTATCCTATCATCTATCCTATCCTATCTCCAATCCTATCCTATCCTCTATCATATCCTCTCCTCTATCCTATCCTATTCTGTATCCTATCCTATCCTCTATAATATCGTATCCCATGTCCTATCCGGTGCTCTATCCTATAATATCGTCTATAAAATCGTATCCTGTATAATATCGTATCCTCTATCCTATTCTATCCTCTATCCTATCCTATCATCTATCCTATTCTATCCTCAATCCTATCCTATCCTTTATCCTATCCTATCCTCTATCCTATCCTATCCTCTATCCTATCCTATCCTATCCTATCCTCTATCCCATAATATCCTCAATCCTATCCAATCCTCTATCCTATCCTCTATCCTATCCAATCCTCTATCCTATCCTCTATCCTATCCTATCATCTATCCTATCCTATCTCCAATCCTATCCTATCCTCTATCCTATCCTCTCCTCTATCCTATCCTATTCTGTATCCTATCCTATCCTCTATAATATCGTATCCCATGTCCTATCCGGTGCTCTATCCTATAATATCGTCTATAAAATCGTATCCTGTATAATATCGTATCCTCTATCCTATTCTATCCTCTATCCTATCCTATCATCTATCCTATTCTATCCTCAATCCTATCCTATCCTTTATCCTATCCTATCCTCTATCCTATCCTATTCTGTATCCTATCATATCCTTAATCCTATCCTATCCTTTATCCTATCCTATCCTCTATCCTATCCTATCCTCTATCTTATCCTATCCTCTACCCTATCCTATCCTCTATCCTATCCTATCCTCTATCCTATCCTATCCTATCCTATCCTGTATCCCATAATATCCTCAATCCTATCCAATCCTCTTTCCTATCCTCTATTCTATCCACTCCTCTATCCTATCCTCTATCCTATCCTATCATCTATCCTATCCTATCTCGAATCCTATCCTATCCTCTATCCTATCCTATCCTCTATCCTATCCTATCCTCTATCCTATCCAATCCTCTATCCTATCCTCTATCCTATCCTATCATCTATCCTATCGTATCCTTAATCCTATCCTATCCTCCATCCTATCCTATCCTCTATCCTATCATATTCTCTATCCTATCCTATCCTCTATAATATCGTATAGTCTATAATATCGTATCCCATGTCCTATCCGGTGCTCTATCCTATAATATCGTCTATAAAATCGTATCCTGTATAATATCGTATCCTCTATCCTATGTTATCCTCTATCCTATCCTATTCTCTATCCTATCCTATCCTCTATCGTATCGTATCCTCTATCCTATTCAATTCTCTATCCTATCCTATCCTCTATCCTATCCTATCCTCTATCCTATCCTATCCTCTATCCTGTCCTATCCTCTATCCTATCCTATTCTCTATATTATATTATCCTCTATACTATCCTGTACTCTATTCTATCCTATCCTCTATCTTATCCTATCCTCTATCCTATACTATCCTCTGTACTATCGTATCCTCCATCCTATAATATCATATATCCTATCCTATCCTCTATCCTATCCTATCCTCTATGCTATCCTATCCTCTATCCTATCCTATCCTCTATGCTATCCTATCCTCTATCCTATCCTATCCTTTATCCTATCCTATCCTCTATCCCATCCTATCCTCTATCTTATCCTATTCTCTATCCTATCCTATCCTCTATCCTATCCTATCCTATCCTCTATCCCATAATATCCTCAATCCTATCCAATCCTCTATCCTATCCTATCCTCTATCCTATCATATTCTTTATCCTATCCTATCGTCTATAATATCGTATCCTCCATAATATCGTATCCCATGTCCTATCCGGTGCTCTATCCTATAATATCGTCTATAAAATCGTATCCTGTATAATATCGTATCCTCTATCCTATCCTATCCTCTATCCTATCCTATCCTCTACACTATCCTATACTCTATCCTGTCCTATCCTCTATCCTATCCTATTCTCTATATTATATTATCCTCTATACTATCCTGCACTCTATTCTATCCTATCCTCTATCCTATCCTATACTCTATCCTATGTTATCCTCTATCATATCCTCTTCTCTATCCTATCCTATCATCTATCCTATGCTATCTCCAATCCTATCCTATCCTCTATCCTATCCTATCCTCTATCCTATCCTATCCTCTATCCTATCATATTCTCTATCCTATCCTATCCTCTATAATATCGTATCCTCTATAATATCGTGTCCCATGTCCAATCCGGTGCTCTATCCTATAATATCGTCTATAAAATCGTATCCTGTATAATATCGTATCCTATCCTCTATCCTATCCTATCCTCTATCCTATCCTATCCTCTATCCTATCCTATCCTCTATCCTATCCTATTCTCTATCCTATCCTATCCTATCCTATCCTCTATCCCATAATATCCTCAATCCTATCCAATGCTCTATCCTATCCTCTATCCTATCCAATCCTCTATCCTATCCTCTATCCTATCCTATCATCTATCCTATCCTATCTCCAATCCTATCCTATCCTCTATCCTATCCTATCCTCTATCCTATCCTATCCTCTATGCTATCCTATCCTCTATCCTATCCTATCCTCTATGCTATCCTATCCTCTATCCTATCCTATCCTTTATCCTATCCTATCCTCTATCCCATCCTATCCTCTATCTTATCCTATCCTCTATCCTATCCTCTATCCTATCCAATCCTCTATCCTATCCTCTATCCTATCCTATCATCTATCCTATCCCATCCTCTATCCTATCCTATCCTCTATCCTATCCTATCCTATCCTATCCTCTATCCCATAATATGCTCAATCCTATCCAATCATCTATCCTATCCTCTATCCTATCCAATCCTCTATCCTATCCTCTATCCTATCCTATCATCTATCCTATCCTATCTCCAATCCTATCCTATCCTCTATCCTATCCTATCCTCTATCCTATCCTATCCTCTATCCTATCCTATCCTGTATCCTATCATATCCTCAATCCTATCCTGTCCTTTATCCTATCCTATCCTCTATCGTATACTATCCTCTATAATATCTTATCCTCCATCCTATAACATCATATATCCTATCCTATCCTCTATCCTATCCTATCCACTATCCTATCCAATCCTCTATCCTTTCATCTATCCTATCCTATCCTCTATCCTATCCTATCCTCTATCCTGTCCTATCCTCTATCCTATCCTATTCTCTATATTATCTTATCCTCTATACTATCCTGTACTCTATTCTATCCTATCCTCTATCTCATCCTATCCTCTACCCTATCCTATCCTCTATCTTATCCTATCATCTACCCTATCCTGTCCTCTATAATATCGTATCCTTCATCCTATAATATCATATATCCTATCCTATCCTCTATCCTATCCTATCCTCTATCCTATCCTATCCTCAATCCTATCCTATCCTCTATCCTAGCCTATCATATCCTCAAAACTATCCTATCCTCTATCCTATCCTATCCTCAATCCTGTCCTATCCTCTATCCTAGCCTATCATATCCTATATCCTATCCTATCCTCTATCCTATCCTATCCTCAATCCTATGCTATCCTCAATCCTATCCTATCCTCTATAATATCCTATCCTCAATCCTATCCTATCCTCTATCCTAGCCTATCATATCCACTATCCTATCCTATCCTCTATATGATCCGGTCCTCTATCCTATCCTATCCTCTGTCCTATCCCATCCTCTATCCTATTATATCCTCTATCGTATCGTATCCTCTATCCCATCCAATCCTCCATCCTATCATCTATCCTATCCTATCCTCTATCCCATTCTATTCTCTATACTATCCTATCCTCTATCCTATCCTATCCTCTATCCTGTCCTATCCTCTATCCTATCCTATTCTCTATATTATCTTATCCTCTATCCTATCCTATCCTCTATCCTATCCTATCCTATCCTATCCTCTATCCCATAATATCCTCAATCCTATCCAATAATCTATTCTATCCTCTATACTATCCTCTATCCTATCCTATCCTCAATCCTATCCTATCCTCTATCCTAGCCTATCATATCCACTATCCTATCCTATCCTCTATATTATCCTGTCCTCTATTCTATCCTATCCTCTGTCCTATCCCATCCTCTATCCTATTATATCCTCTATCGTATCGTATCCTCTATCCCAACCAATCCTCTATCCTATCATCTATCCTATCCTATCCTCAATCCTATCCTATCCTCTATCCTATTCTATTCTCTGTACTATCCTATCTTCTATCCTATCCTATCCTCTATCCTATCCTATCCTCTATCCTGTCCTATCCTCTATCCTATCCTATTCTCTATCCTATCCTATCCTATCCTATCCTCTATCCCATAATATCCTCAATCCTATTCAACTTTCTATCCTACCCTCTATCCTATCCTATCCTCTATCGTATCGTATCCTCTATCCTATCCAATCCTCTATCCTATCATCTATCCTATCCATTCCTCAATCCTATCCTATCCTCTATCCTATTCTATCCTCTATCCTATCCTATCCTCTATCCTGTCCCATCCTCTATCCTATCCTATTCTCTATATTATATTATCCTCTATACTATCCTGTACTCTATATTATTTTATCCTCTATACTATCCTGTACTCTATTCTATCCTATCCTCTATCTTATCCTATCATCTACCCTATCCTATCATCTACCCTATCCTATCCTCTATCCTATCATATCCTCTATCCCATAATATCCTCAATCCTATCCAATCCTCTATCCTATCCTCTATCCTATCCTATCCTCAATGCTATCCTACTCTCTATCCTATCCTATCCTCAATCCTATGCTATCCTCAATCCTATCCTATCCTCTATCCTATCCTATCCTCAATCATATCCTATCCTCTATCCTAGCCTATCATATCCTCTATCCTATCCTATCTTCTATCCTATCCTGTGCTCTATCCTATCCTATCCTCTGTCCTATCCCATCCTCTATCCTATCCTATCCTCTATCGTATCGTATCCTCTATCCTATCCTATCCTCTATCCCATAATATCCTCAATCCTATTCAATTTTCTATCCTACCCGCTATCCTATCCTATCCTCAATCCTATCCTTTCCTCTATCCTATTCTATCCTCTATCCTATCCTATCCTCTGTCCTATTACATCCTCTATCCTATCCCCTCTTCTAACGTATCGTATCCTCCATCCCATCCAATTCTCTTTCCTACCCTCTAACCTATCCTATCCTCTATCGTATCGTATCCTCTATCCTATCCAATCCTCTATCCTATCATCTATCCTATCCTATCCTCAATCCTATCCTATCCTCTATCCTATTCTATCCTCTATCCTATCCTATCCCCTGTCCTATCCCATCCTCTTTCCTATCATATTCTCTATCGTACCGTATTCTCTATCCTTATCCAATTCTCTGTCCTACCCTCTATCCTATCCTATCCTGTATCGTATCGTATTCTCTATCCTTATCCAATTCTCTATCCTACCCTCTATCCTATCCTCTATCCTAACCTATCCTCTATCCTATCCTATCCTCTATCCTATTCTATCCTCAATCCTATCCTATCCTCTATCCTATTCTATCCTCTATCCTATCCTATCCTCTGTCCTATCCCATCCTCTATCCTATCCTATCCTCTATCGTATCGTATCCTCTATCCTTATCCAATTCTCTATCCTACCCTCTATCCTATCCTATCCTCTATCGTATCGTATCCTCTATCCTATCCAATCCTCTATCCTATCATCTATCCTATCCAATCCTCTATCCTATCCTATCCTCTATCCTATCCTATCCTCTATCCTGTCCTATCCTCTATCCTATCCTACTCTCTATATTATCTTATCCTCTATACTATCCTGTACTCTATTCTATCCTAACCTCTATCTTATCCTATCCTCTATCCTATCCTATCCTCTATCCTATCTTCTCCTCTACCCTATCCTATCCTCTATCCTATACTATCCTCTATAATATCGTATCCTCCATCCTATAGTATCATATATCCTATGCTATCCTCTATCCTATCCTATCCTCTATCCTATCCTATCCTATCCTATCCTCTATCCCATAATATCCTCAATCCTATGCAATCCTCTATCATATCCTACTCTCTAACCTATCCTATCCTCAATCCTATGCTATCCTCAATCCTATCCTATCCTCTATCCTATCCTATCCTCAATCCTATCCAATCCTCTATGCTAGCCTATCATATCCTCTATCCTATCCTATCCTCTATCCTATCCTATCCTCTATCCTATACTATCCTCTATCCTATCCTATCCTCTGTCCTATCCTACCCTCTATCCTATCCTATCCTCTATCCTATACTATCCTCTATAATATCGTATCCTCCATCCTATAGTATCATATATCCTATGCTATCCTCTATCCTATCCTATCCTCTATCCTATCCTATCCTATCCTATCCTCTATCCCATAATATCCTCAATCCTATGCAATCCTCTATCATATCCTACTCTCTAACCTATCCTATCCTCAATCCTATGCTATCCTCAATCCTATCCTATCCTCTATCCTATCCTATCCTCAATCCTATCCAATCCTCTATGCTAGCCTATCATATCCTCTATCCTATCCTATCCTCTATCCTATCCTATCCTCTATCCTATCCTATCCTCTGTCCTATCCCATCCTCAATCCTATCCTATCCTCTATCCTATTCTATTCTCTATACTATCGTATCCTCTATCCTATCCTATCCTCTATCCTGTCCTATCCTCTATCCTATCCTATTCTCTATATTATCTTATCCTATATACTATCCTGTACTCTATCCTATCCTATCCTCTATCCTATCCTATCCTCTATCCTATCCTATCCTCTATCCTATCCTATCCTCTATCCTATCCTATCCTCTATCCTATCCTATCCTCTATCCTATCCTATCCTATCCTATCCTATTCTCTACCCTATCCTATCCTCAATCCTATGCTATCCTCAATCCTATCCTATCCTCTATCCTAGCCTATCATATCCTCTATCCTATCCTATCCTCTATCCTATCCTATCTTCTATCCCATCCTATCATCTATCCTGTCCTATCCTCTATCCTATCCTATTCTCTATATTATCTTGTCCTCTATACTATCCCGTACTCTATTCTATTACATCCTCTATCTTATCCTATCCTCTACCCTATCCTATCTTCTATCTTATCCTATCCTCTACCCTATCCTATCCTCTATCCTATACTATCCTCTATAATATCGTATCCTCCATCCTATAGTATCATATATCCTATCCTATCCTCTATCCTATCCTATCCTCTATCCTATCCTATCCTCTATCCTATCCTATCCACTATCCTATCCTATCCTCTATCCTATCCTATCCTCTATCCTATCCTATCCTCTATCCTATCCTGTCCTCTATCCTATCCTATCCTCTGTCCTATCCCATCCTCTATCCTATCCTATCCTCTATCGTATCGTATCCTCTATCCTATCCTCTATCCTATCCTATCCTCTATCCTATTCTATCCTCTATCCTATACTATCCTCTATAATATCGTATCCTCCATCCTATAGTATCATATATCCTATCCTATCCTCTATCCTATCCTATCCTCTATCCTATCCTATCCTCTATCCTATCCTATCCACTATCCTATCCTATCCTCTATCCTATCCTATCCTCTATCCTATCCTATCCTCTATCCTATCCTGTCCTCTATCCTATCCTATCCTCTGTCCTATCCCATCCTCTATCCTATCCTATCCTCTATCGTATCGTATCCTCTATCCTATCCTCTATCCTATCCTATCCTCTATCCTATTCTATCCTCAATCCTATCCTATCCTCTATCCTATTCTATCCTCTATCCTATCCTATCCTCTGTCCTATCCCGTCCTCTATCCTATCCTATCCTCTATCGTATCGTATCCTCTATCCTTATCCAATTCTCTATCCTACCCTCTATCCTATCCTATCCTCTATCGTATCGTATCCTCTATCCTATCCAATCCTCTATCCTATCATCTATCCTATCCTATCCTCTATCCTATCCTATCCTCTATCCTATCCTATCCTCTATCCTGTCTTATCCTCTATCCTATCCTATTCTCTATATTATCTTATCCTCCATACTATCCTGTACTCTATTCTATCCTATCCTCTGTCCTATCATATCCTCTGTCCTATCCTATCCTCTATCCTATCATATCCTCTATCCTATCCTATAATCTATCTTATCCTATCCTATCCTATCCTCTACCCCATAATATCCTCAATCCTATCCAATCCTCTATCCTATCCTCTATCCTATCCTATCCTCTATCCTATCCTATTCTCTATCATATCCTATCCTCAATCCTATCCTATCCTCTATCCTATCCTAACCTCAATCCTATCCTATCCTCTATCCTAGCCTGTCCTATCCTCTATCCTATCCTATTCTCTATATTATCTTATCCTCTATACTATCCTGTACTCTATTCTATCCTATCCTCTATCTTATCCTATTCTCTACCCTATCCTATCCTCTATCCTATCCTATCCTCAATCCTATGCTATCCTCAAACCTATCCTATCCTCTATCCTATCCTATCCTCAATCCTATCCTATCCTCTATCCTTATACAATTCTCTACCCTACCCTCTATCCTATCCTATCCTCTATCGTATCCTATCCTCTATCCTATCCTATCCCCTATCCTATCCTATCCTCAATGCTATCCTATCCTCTATGCTATCATATCCTCTATCCTATCCTATCCTCTATCCTATCATATCCTCTATCCTATCCTATAATCTATCTTATCCTATCCTATCCTACCCTCTATCCCATAATATCCTCAATCCTATCCAATCCTCTATCCTATCCAATCCTCTATCCTATCCTCTATCCTATCCTATCCTCTATCCTATCCTATTCTCTATCCTATCCTATCCTCAATCCTACGCTATCCTCAATCCTATCCTATCCTCTATCCTATCCTATCCTCAATCCTACCCTATCCTCTATCCTAGCCTGTCCTATCCTCTATCCTATCCTATTCTCTATATTATCTTATACTCTATACTATCCTGTACTCTATTCTATCCTATCCTCTATCTTATCCTATCCTCTACCCTATCCTATCCTCTATAATATCGTATCCTCCATCCTATAATATCATATATCCTATCCTATCCTCTATCCTATCCTATCCTCTATCCTATCCTATCCTCTGTCCTATCCCATCCTCTATCCTATTCTATCCTCTATCGTATCGTATCCTCTATCCCATCCATTCTCAATCCTACCCTGTATCTTATCCTATCCTCTATCGTATCGTATCCTCTATTATGTCCAATCCTCTATCCTATCACCTATCCTGTCCTATCCTCAATCCTATCCTATCCTCTATCCTATTCTATTCTCTATACTATCCTATCCTCTATCCTATCCTATCCTCTTTCCTGTCCTATCCTCTATCCTATCCTATTCTCTATATTATCTTGTCCTCTATACTATCCTGTACTCTATTCTATTATATCCTCTATCTTATCCTATCCTCTACCCTATCCTATCTTCTATCTTATCCTATCCTCTACCCTATCCTATCCTCTATCCTATACTATCCTCTATAATATCGTATCCTCCATCCTATAGTATCATATATCCTATCCTATCCTCTATCCTATCCTATCCTCTATCCTATCCTATCCTCTATCCTATCCTATCCACTATCCTATCCTATCCTCTATCCTATCCTATCCTCTATCCTATCCTATCCTCTATCCTATCCTGTCCTCTATCCTATCCTATCCTCTGTCCTATCCCATCCTCTATCCTATCCTATCCTCTATCGTATCGTATCCTCTATCCTATCCTCTATCCTATCCTATCCTCTATCCTATTCTATCCTCAATCCTATCCTATCCTCTATCCTATTCTATCCTCTATCCTATCCTATCCTCTGTCCTATCCCGTCCTCTATCCTATCCTATCCTCTATCGTATCGTATCCTCTATCCTTATCCAATTCTCTATCCTACCCTCTATCCTATCCTATCCTCTATCGTATCGTATCCTCTATCCTATCCAATCCTCTATCCTATCATCTATCCTATCCTATCCTCTATCTTATCCTATTCTCTACCCTATCCTATCCTCTATCCTATCCTATCCTCTATCCTATGCTATCCTCAAACCTATCCCATCCTCTATCCTATCCTATCCTCAATCCTATCCTATCCTCTATCCTTATACAATTCTCTACCCTACCCTCTATCCTATCCTATCCTCTATCGTATCGTATCCTGTATCCCATCCAATTCTCTATCCTACCCTCTATCCTATCCTATCCTCTATCGTATCGTATCATCTATCCTTATACAATTCTCTACCCTACCCTCTATCCTATCCTATCCTCTATCGTATCCTATCCTCTATCCTATCCTATCCCCTATCCTATCCTATCCTCAATGCTATCCTATCCTCTATGCTATCATATCCTCTATCCTATCCTATCCTATCCTATCCTCTATCCCATAATATCCTCAATCCTATCCAATCCTCTATCCTATCCTCTATCCTATCCTATCCTCTATCATATCCTATTCTCTATCCTATCCTATCCTCAATCCTACGCTATCCTCAATCCTATCCTATCCTCTATCCTATTATATCCTCAATCCTACCCTATCCTCTATCCTAGCCTGTCCTATCCTCTATCCTATCCTATTCTCTATATTATCTTATACTCTATACTATCCTGTACTCTATTCTATCCTATCCTCTATCTTATCCTATCCTCTATCCTATCCTATCCTCTGTCCTATCCCATCCTCTATCCTATTCTATCCTCTATCGTATCGTATCCTCTATCCCATCCATTCTCAATCCTACCCTCTATCTTATCCTATCCTCTATCGTATCGTATCCTCTATTATATCCAATCCTCTATCCTATCACCTATCCTGTCCTATCCTCAATCCTATCCTATCCTCTATCCTATTCTATTCTCTATACTATCCTATCCTCTATCCTATCATATCCTCTATCCTATCCTATAATCTATCTTATCCTATCCTATCCTATCCTCTATCCCATAATATCCTCAATCCTATCCAATCCTCTATCCTATCCTCTATCCTATCCTATCCTCTATCATATCCTATTCTCTATCCTATCCTATCCTCAATCCTACGCTATCCTCAATCCTATCCTATCCTCTATCCTATTATATCCTCAATCCTACCCTATCCTCTATCCTAGCCTGTCCTATCCTCTATCCTATCCTATTCTCTATATTATCTTATACTCTATACTATCCTGTACTCTATTCTATCCTATCCTCTATCTTATCCTATCCTCTATCCTATCCTATCCTCTGTCCTATCCCATCCTCTATCCTATTCTATCCTCTATCGTATCGTATCCTCTATCCCATCCATTCTCAATCCTACCCTCTATCTTATCCTATCCTCTATCGTATCGTATCCTCTATTATATCCAATCCTCTATCCTATCACCTATCCTGTCCTATCCTCAATCCTATCCTATCCTCTATCCTATCCTATCCTCTATCCTGTCCTATCCTCTATCCTATCCTATTCTCTATATTATCTTGTCCTCTATACTATCCTGTACTCTATTTTATTATATCCTCTATCTTATCCTATCCTCTACCCTATCCTATCTTCTATCTTATCCTATCCTCTACCCTATCCTATCCTCTATCCTATACTATCCTCTATAATATCGTATCCTCCATCCTATAGTATCATATATCCTATCCTATCCTCTATCCTATCCTATCATCTATCCTATCCTATCCTCTATCCTATCCTATCCACTATCCTATCCTATCCTCTATCCTATCCTATCCTCTATCCTATCCTATCCTCTATCCTATCCTGTCCTCTATCCTATCCTATCCTCTGTCATATCCCATCCTCTATCCTATCCTATCCACTATCGTATCGTATCCTCTATCCTATCCTCTATCCTATCCTATCCTCTATCCTATTCTATCCTCAATCCTATCCTATCCTCTATCCTATTCTATCCTCTATCCTATCTTATCCTCTGTCCTATCCCGTCCTCTATCGTATCGTATCCTCTATCCTTATCCAATTCTCTATCCTACCCTCTATCCTATCCTATCCTCTATCGTATCGTATCCTCTATCCTATCCAATCCTCTATCCCATCATCTATCCTATCCTATCCTCTATCCTATCCTATCCTCTATCCTATCCTATCCTCTATCCTGTCCTATCCTCTATCCTATCCTATTCTCTATATTATCTTATCCTCTATACTATCCTGTACTCTATTCTATCCTAACCTCTATCTTATACTATCCTCTACCCTATCCTATCCTCTATCTTATCCTATCCTCTATCCTATCCTATCCTCTATCCTATCCTATCCTCTATCCTGTCCTATCCTCTATCCTATCCTATTCTCTATATTATCTTATCCTCTATACTATCCTGTACTCTATTCTATCCCACCCTCTATCTTATCCTATCCTCTACCCTATCCTATCCTCTATCCTATACTATCCTCTATAATATCGTATCCTCCATCCTATAGTATCATATATCCTATCCTATCCTCTATCCTATCCTATCCTCAATCCTATGCTATCCTCAATCCTATCCTATCCTCTATCCTATCCTATCCTCTATCCTATCCTATTCTCTATCCTGTCCTTTCCTCTATCCTATCCTATTCTCTATATTATCTTATCCTCTATACTATCCTGTACTCTATCCTATCCTATCCTCTATCCAATCCTATCCTCTATCCTATCCTATCCTCTGTCCTATCCTATCCTCTATCCTATCCTACCCTCTATCCTATCATATCCTCTATCTTATGCAATCCCCTATCCTATCCTCTATCCTATCCTATCCTCAATCCTATCCTATCATCTATCCTAGCCTATCATATCCTATATCCTATCCTATCCTCTATCCTATCCTACCCTCTATCCTATCCTATCCTCTATCCTGTCCTATCCTCTATCCTATCCTATTCTCTATATTATCTTATCCTCTATACTATCCTGTACTCTATTCTATCATATCCTCTATCTTATCCTATCCTCTACCCTATTCTATCCTCTATCCTGTACTATCCTCTATAATATCGTATCCTCCATCCTATAGTATCGTATATCCTATCCTATCCTCTATCCTATCCTATCCTCTATCCTATCCTATCCTATCCTATCCTCTACCCCATAATATCCTCAATCCTATCCAATCCTCTATCCTATCCTCTATCCTATCCTATACTCTATGAAATCCTACTCTCTATCCTATCCTATCCTCAATCCTATGCTATCCTCAATTCTATCCTATCCTCTATCCTATCCTATCCTCAATCCTATCCTATCCTCTATCCTACCCTATCATATCCTCTATCGTATCGTATCCTCTATCCTATCCAATCCTCTATCCTATCATCTATCCTATCCTATCCTCAATCCTATCCTATCCCCTATCCTATTCTATTCTCTATACTATCCTATCTTCTATCCTATCCTATCCTCTATCCTATCCTTTCCTCTATCCTGTCCTATCCTCTATCATATCCTATTCTCTATCCTATCCTATCCTATCCTATCCTCTATCCCATAATATCCTCAATCCTATTCAATTTTCTATCCTACCCTCTATCCTATCCTATCCTCTATCGTATCGTATCCTCTATCCTATCCAATCCTCTATCCTATCATCTATCCTATCCTATCCTCAATCCTATCCTATCCTCTATCCTATTCTATCCTCTATCCTATCCTATCCTCTGTCCTATCCCATCCTCTATCCTATTCTATCCTCTATCGTATCGTATCCTCTATCCCATCCATTCTCAATCCTACCCTCTATCTTATCCTATCCTCTATCGTATCGTATCCTCTATTATATCCAATCCTCTATCCTATCACCTATCCTGTCCTATCCTCAATCCTATCCTATCCTCTATCCTATTCTATTCTCTATACTATCCTATCCTCTATCCTATCCTATCCTCTATCCTGTCCTATCCTCTATCTTATCCTATTCTCTATATTATCTTGTCCTCTATACTATCCTGTACTCTATTCTATTATATCCTCTATCTTATCCTATCCTCTACCCTATCCTATCTTCTATCTTATCCTATCCTCTACCCTATCCTATCCTCTATCCTATACTGTCCTCTATAATATCGTATCCTCTATCCTATAGTGTCATATATCCTATCCTATCCTCTATCCTATCCTATCCTCTATCCTATCCTATCCTCTATCCTATCCTATCCTCTATCCTATCCTATCCTCTATCCTATCCTATCCACTATCCTATCCTATCCTCTATCCTATCCTATCCTCTATCCTATCCTATCCTCTATCCTATCCTGTCCTCTATCCTATCCTATCCTCTGTCCTATCCCATCCTCTATCCTATCCTATCCTCTATCGTATCGTATCCTCTATCCTATCCTCTATCCTATCCTATCCTCTATCCTATCCTATCCTCTATCCTATCCTATCCTCTATCCTGTCCTATCCTCTATCCTATCCTATTCTCTATATTATCTTATCCTCTATACTATCCTGTACTCTATTCTATCCTATCCTCTATCTTATCCTATTCTCTACCCTATCCTATCCTCTATCCTATCCTATCCTCAATCCTATGCTATCCTCAAACCTATCCCATCCTCTATCCTATCCTATCCTCAATCCTATCCTATCCTCTATACTTATACAATTCTCTACCCTACCCTCTATCCTATCCTATCCTCTATCGTATCGTATCCTGTATCCCATCCAATTCTCTATCCTACCCTCTATCCTATCCTATCCTATCCTATCCTATCCTCTATCCTAGCCTATCATATCCTCTATCCTATCCTATCCTCTATCCTATCCTATCCTCTGTCCTATCCCATCCTCTATCCTATCCTATCCACTATCCTATCCTATCCTCTGTCCTAGCCCATCCTCTATCCTATCCTATTCTCTATCGTATCGTATCCTCTATCCCATCCAATTCTCTATCCTACCCTCTATCCTATCCTATCCTCTAACGTATCGTATCCTATATCCTATCCAATCCTCTATCCTATCATCAATCCTATCCTATCCTCAATCCTATCCTATCCTCTATCCTATTCTCTCCTCTATCCTATCCTATCCTCTGTCCTATCCGATCCTCTATCCTATTCTATCCTCTATCGTATCGTATCCTCTATCCCATCCAATTCTCAATCCTACCCTCTATCTTATCCTATCCTCTATCGTATCGTATCCTCTATTATATACAATCCTCTATCCTATCATCTATCCTATCCTATCCTCAATCCTATCCTATCCTCTATCCTATTCTATTCTCTATACTGTCCTATCCTCTATCCTATCCTATCCTCTATCCTGTCCTATCCTCTATCCTATCCTATTCTCTATATTATCTTATCCTCTATACTATCCTGCACTCTATCCTATCCTATCCTCTATCCTATCCTATCCTCTATCCTATCCTATCCTATCCTATCCTATTCTCTATCCTATCCTATCCTCAATCCTATGCTATCCTGAATCCTATCCTATCCTCTATCCTAGCCTATCATATCCTCTATCCTATCCTATCCTCTATCCTATCCTATCCTCTATCCTATCCTATCATCTATCCTGTCCTATCCTGTATCCTATCCTATTCTCTATATTATCTTGTCCTCTATACTATCCTGTACTCTATTCTATTATATCCTCTATCTTATCCTATCCTCTACCCTATCCTATCCTCTATCTTCTCCTATCGTCTACCCTATCCTATCCTCTATCCTATACTATCCTCTATAATATCGTATCCTCCATCCTATAGTATCATATATCCTATCCTATCCTCTATCCTATCCTATCCTATCCTATCCTATCCTCTATCCCATAATATCCTCAATCCTATCCAATCCTCTATCCTATCCTCTATCCTATCCTATCCTCTATCCTATCCTATCATCTATCCTGTCCTATCCTCTATCCTATCCTATTCTCTATATTATCTTGTCCTCTATACTATCCTGTACTCTATTCTATTATATCCTCTATCTTATCCTATCCTCTACCCTATCCTATCCTCTATCTTCTCCTATCGTCTACCCTATCCTATCCTCTATCCTATACTATCCTCTATAATATCGTATCCTCCATCCTATAGTATCATATATCCTATCCTATCCTCTATCCTATCCTATCCTCTATCCTATCCTATCCTCTATCCTATCCTATCCACTATCCTATCCTATCCTCTATCCTATCCTATCCTCTATCCTATCCTATCCTCTATCCTATCCTGTCCTCTATCCTATCCTATCCTCTGTCCTATCCCATCCTCTATCCTATCCTATCCTCTATCGTATCGTATCCTCTATCCTATCCTCTATCCTATCCTATCCTCTATCCTATCCTATCCTCTATCCTATCCTATCCACTATCCTATCCTATCCTCTATCATATCCTATCCTCTATCCTATCCTATCCTCTATCCTATCCTGTCCTCTATCCTATCCTATCCTCTGTCCTATCCCATCCTCTATCCTATCCTATCCTCTATCGTATCGTATCCTCTATCCTATCCTCTATCCTATCCTATCCTCTATCCTATCCTATCCTCTATCCTATCCTATCCTCTATCCTGTCCTATCCTCTATCCTATTCTATTCTCTATATTATCTTATCCTCTATACTATCCTGTACTCTATTCTATCCTATCCTCTATCTTATCCTATTCTCTACCCTATCCTATCCTCTATCCTATCCTATCCTCAATCCTATGCTATCCTCAAACCTATCCCATCCTCTATCCTATCCTATCCTCAATCCTATCCTATCCTCTATACTTATACAATTCTCTACCCTACCCTCTATCCTATCCTATCCTCTATCGTATCGTATCCTGTATCCCATCCAATTCTCTATCCTACCCTCTATCCTATCCTATCCTCTATCCTGTCCTATCCTCTATCCTATACTATCCTCTTTAATATCGTATCCTCCATTCTATAGTATCATATATCCTATCCTATCCTCTATCCTATCCTATCCTATCCTATCCTCTATCCTATCCTATCCTATCCTATCCTATCCTATCCTATCCTATCCTATCCTATCCTATCCTATCCTATCCTCTATCCTAGCCTATCATATCCTCTATCCTATCCTACCCTCTATCCTATCCTATCCTCTAACGTATCGTATCCTATATCCTATCCAATCCTCTATCCTATCATCAATCCTATCCTATCCTCAATCCTATCCTATCCTCTATCCTATTCTCTCCTCTATCCTATCCTATCCTCTGTCCTATCCGATCCTCTATCCTATTCTATCCTCTATCGTATCGTATCCTCTATCCCATCCAATTCTCAATCCTACCCTCTATCTTATCCTATCCTCTATCGTATCGTATCCTCTATTATATCCAATCCTCTATCCTATCATCTATCCTATCCTATCCTCAATCCTATCCTATCCTCTATCCTATTCTATTCTCTATACTATCCTATCCTCTATCCTATCCTATCCTCTATCCTGTCCTATCCTCTATCCTATCCTATTCTCTATATTATCTTATCCTCTATACTATCCTGTACTCTATCCTATCCTATCCTCTATCCTATCCTATCCTCTATCCTATCCTATCCTATCCTATCCTATTCTCTATCCTATCCAATCCTCTATCCTATCATCTATCCTATCCTATCCTCTATCGTATCGTATTCTCTATCCTTATCCAATTCTCTAACCTAGCCTCTATCCTATCCAATCCTGTATCGTATCGTATCCTCTATCCTATCCAATCCTCTATCCTATCATATATCCGATCCTATCCTCAATCCTATCCTATCCTCTATCCTATTCTATCCTCTATCCTATCCTATCCTCTGTCCTATCCCATCCTCTATCCTATCATATCCTCTATCGTATCGTATTCTCTATCCTTATCCAATTCTCTGTCCTACCCTCTATCCTATCCTATCCTCTATCGTATCGTATTCTCTATCCTTATCCAATTCTCTATCCTACCCTCTATCCTATCCAATCCTCTATCGTACCGTATCCTCTATCCTATCCAATCCTCTATCCTATTCTCTCCTCTATCCTATCCTATCCTCTGTCCTATCCGATCCTCTATCCTATTCTATCCTCTATCGTATCGTATCCTCTATCCTATCCAATCCTCTATCCTATCATCTATCCTATCCTTTCCTCTATCCCATAATATCCTCAATCCTATCCCCTATCCTATCGTCTATCCTATCCTATCCTCTACCCTATCCTATCCCCTATCCTATCCTATCCTCTATCCTATCCTATCCTATCCTATCCTCTATCCTATCCTATCCTATCCTCTATCCTATCTTATCCTCTATACTATCCTGTACTCTATTCTATCCTATCCTCAATCCAATCCTATCCTCTATCCTATCCTATCATCTATCCTATCCGATCCTCAATCCTATCCTATCCTCTATCCTATCCTATCCTCTATCCTATCATATCCTCTATCCTATCCTATCCTCTATCCTATCCTATCCTCTGTCCTATCCTATCCTCTATCCTATCCTATCCTCTATCGTATCGTATAATCTATCCAATCCAATCCGCTATCCTACCCTCTATCCTATCCTATCCTGTATCCTATCCTATCCTCTATCGTATCGTATCCTCTATCGTATCCAATCCTCTATCCTATCATCTATCCCATCCTTTCCTCTATCCCATAATATCCTCAATCCTATCCTCTATCCTATCGTCTATCCTATCATATCCTCTATCCTATCCTATCCTATCCTCTATCCTATCCTATCCTATCCTCTATCGTATCGTATCCTCTATCCTATCCTATTCTCTGTCCTATCCTATCCTCTATCCTATGCTATTCTCTATATTATTCTACCATCTATCCTATCCTATCCTCTATCCTATCCTGTCCTCTATCCTATCCTATCCTCTAACCTATAATATCCTCTATCCTATCCTATCCTCTATCCTATCCAATCCCTTATCCTATCGTCTATCCTATCCTATCCTCCATAATATCGTATCCTCTATCCTCTATCCTCTATCCTATCCTCTATCCTATCCAATCCCCTATCCTATCGTCTATCCTATCCTATCCTCTATAATATCGTATCCTCCATCCCATAATATCATATATACTATCCTATCCTGTATCCAATCCTATCCTCAATCCTATCCTATCCTCTATCCTATCCTATCCTCAATCCTATCCTATTCTCTATCCTAGCCTATCATATCCTCTATCCTATCCTATCCTCTATCTTATCCTATCCTCTACCCTATCCTGTCCTCTATCTTATCCTATCCTCTATCCTAGCCTATCCTCTATCCATCCTATCCTCTATCCTATCCTATCCTCAATCCTATCCAATCCTCTATCCTATCCTCTATCCTATCCTATCCTTTATCCTATCCTATCCTCTATCCATCCTATCCCCTATCCTATCCTATCCTCTATCCCATAATATCCTCAATCCTATCCAATCCTGTATCCTATCCTCTATCCTATTATATCCTATCCTCTATCCCATAATATCCTCAATCCTATTCAATTCTCTATCCTACCCTCTATCCTATCCTATCCTCTATCGTATCGTATCCTCTATCCTATCCAATCCTCTATCTTTTCATCTATCCTATCCTATCCTCTGCCCTATCCTATTCTCTATCCTATCCTATCCTCTATCCTAGCCTATCATATCTTCTATCCTATCCTATCCTCTATCCTATCCTATCCTCTATCCTATCCTATCCTCTGTCCTATCCCATCCTCTATCCTATCCTATCCTCTATTCTATCCAATCCCCTATCCTATCGTCTATCCTATCCTATCCTCTATAATATCGTATCCTCCATCCTATAATATCATATATCCTATCCTATCCTGTATCCAATCCTATCCTCAATCCTATCCTATCCTCTATTCTCTATCCTATCCTCTATCCTAACCTATCCTCAATCCTATCCTATCCTCTATCCTATCCTATCCTCTATCCTATCCAATCCCCTATCCTATCGTCTATCCTATCCTATCCTCTATAATATCGTATCCTCCATCCTATAATATCATATATCCTATCCTGTCCTGTATCCAATTATATCCTCAATCCTATCCTATCCTCTATCCTATAATATCATATATCCTATCCTGTCCTGTATCCAATTATATCCTCAATCCTATCCTATCCTCTATCCTATCCTATCCTCTATCCTATCTTATCCTCTATACTATCCTGTACTCTATTCTATCCTATCCTCAATCCTATCCTATCCTCTATCCTATCCTATCATCTATCCTATCCGATCCACAATCCTATCCTATCCTCTATCCTATCCTATCCTCTATCCTATCATATCCTCTATCCTATCCTATCCTCTATCCTATCCTATCCTCTGTCCTATCCTATCCTCTATCGTATCGTATCCTCTATCCAATCCAATCCGCTATCCTACCCTCTATCCTATCCTATCCTGTATCCTATCCTATCCTCTATCGTATCGTATCCTCTATCCTATCCAATCCTCTATCCTATCATCTATCCTATCCTTTCCTCTATCCCATAATATCCTCAATACTATCCCCTATCCTATCGTCTATCCTATCCTATCCTCTACCCTATCCTATCCCCTATCCTATCCTATCCTCTATCCTATCCTATCCTATCCTCTATCGTAGCCTATCCTATCCTCTATCCTATCCTATCCTCTATCCTATCCTATTCTCTGTTCTATCCTATCCTCTATACTATCCTATCCTCTATCCTATCCTATCCTCTATCCTATCTTATCCTCTATACTATCCTGTACTCTATCCTATCCTATCCTCTGTCGTATCCTATCCTCTATCCTATCCTATCCTCTATCGTATCGTATAATCTATCCAATCCAATCCGCTATCCTACCCTCTATCCTATCCTATCCTATCTTCTATCGTATCGTATCCTCTATCCTATCCAATCCTCTATCCTATCATCTATCCTATCCTTTCCTCTATCCCATAATATCCTCAATCCTATCCTCTATCCTATCGTCTATCCTATCCTATCCTCTATCCTATCCTATCCTATCCTCTATCCTATCCTATCCTATCCTCTATCGTATCGTATCCTCTATCCTATCCAATCCTCTATCCTATCATCTATCCTATCCTTTCCTCTATCCCATAATATCCTCAATCCTATCCTCTATCCTATCGTCTATCCTATCCTATCCTCTATCCTATCCTATCCTATCCTCTATCCTATCCTATCCTATCCTCTATCCTATTCTATCCTCTATCCTATCCTATTCTATCCTCTATCCTATCCTATTCTCTGTCCTATCCTATCCTCTATCATATGCTATTCTCTATATTATCCTACCATCTATCCAATCCTATCCTCTATCCTATCCTGTCCTCTATCCTATCCTATCCTCTAACCTATAATATCCTCTATCCTATCCTATCCTCTATCCTATCCAATCCCTTATCCTATCGTCTATCCTATCCTATCCTCCATAATATCGTATCCTCTATCCTCTATCCTCTATCCTATCCTCTATCCTATCCTATCCTCTATAATATCGTATCCTCCATCCCATAATATCATATATACTATCCTATCCTGTATCCAATCCTATCCTCAATCCTATCCTATCCTCTATCCTATCCTATCCTCAATCCTATCCTATTCTCTATCCTAGCCTATCATATCCTCTATCCTATCCTATCCTCTATCCATCCTATCCCCTATCCTATCCTATCCTCTATCCCATAATATCCTCAATCCTATCCAATCCTGTATCCTATCCTCTATCCTATCCTATCCTCAATCCTATGCTATCCTCAATCCTATCCTATCCTCTATCCTATCCTATCCTCAATCCTATCCTATCCTCTATCCTAGCCTATCATATCTTCTATCCTATCCTATCCTATCCTATCCTATCCTATCCTCTATCCCATAATATCCTCAATCCTATTCAATTCTCTATCCTACCCTCTATCCTATCCTATCCTCTATCGTATCGTATCCTCTATCCTATCCAATCCTCTATCTTTTCATCTATCCTATCCTATCCTCTATCCTATCCTATCCTCTATCCTATCCTATCCTCTATCCTATCCTATCCTCTATCCTATCCTATCCTCTATCCTATTATATCCTATCCTCTATCCCATAATATCCTCAATCCTATCCAATCCTCTATCCTATCCTCTATCCTATCCTATCTTCTATCCTATCCTATCCTCTATCCTATCCTATCCTCTATCCTATCCTATCCTCTATCCTGTCCTATCCTCTATCCTATCCTATTCTCTATATTATCTTATCCTCTATACTATCCTGTACTCTATTCTATCCTATCCTCTATCTTATCCTATCCTCTACCCTATCCTATCCTCTATCTTATCCTATCCTCTACCCTATCCTATCCTCTATGATATCGTATCATCCATCCTATAATATCATATATCCTATCCTATCCTCTATCCTATCCTATCCTATCCTATCCTCTATCCCATAATATCCTCAATACTATTCAATGTTCTATCCTACCCTCAATCCTATCCTATCCTCTATCGTATCGTATCCTCTATCCTATCATCTATCCTATCCTATCCTCTACCCTATCCTATGCTCTATCCTATCGTATCCTCTATCCTATTCTATCCTCTATCCTATCCTATCCTCAATCCTATCCTATCCTCTATTCTCTATCCTATCCTCTATCCTAACCTATCCTCAATCCTATCCTATCCTCTATCCTATCCAATCCCCTATCCTATCGTCTATCCTATCCTATCCTCTATCGTATCGTATCCTCTATCCTATCCAATCCTGTAACCTATCATCTATCCTATCCTATCTTCTATCCTATCCTATCCTCTATCCTATCCTATCATCTATCTTATTCTATCCTCAATCCTATCCTATCCTTTATCCTATCCTATCCTCTATCCTATCCTATCCTCTATCCTATCCTATCATATATCCTATCCTATCCTATCCTATCCTCTATCCCATAATATCCTCAATCCTATCCAATCCTCTATCCTATCCTCTATCCTATCCAATCCTCTATCCTATCCTCTATCCTATCCTATCATCTATCCTATCCTATCTCCAATCCTATCCTATCCTCTATCATATCCTCTCCTCTATCCTATCCTATTCTGTATCCTATCCTATCCTCTATAATATCGTATCCTCTATAATATCGTATCCCATGTCCTATCCGGTGCTCTATCCTATAATATCGTCTATAAAATCGTATCCTGTATAATATCGTATCCTCTATCCTATTCTATCCTCTATCCTATCCTATCATCTATCCTATTCTATCCTCAATCCTATCCTATCCTTTATCCTATCCTATCCTCTATCCTATCCTATTCTGTATCCTATCATATCCTTAATCCTATCCTATCCTTTATCCTATCCTATCCTCTATCCTATCCTATCCTCTATCTTATCCTATCCTCTACCCTATCCTATCCTCTATCCTATCCTATCCTCTATCCTATCCTATCCTATCCTATCCTGTATCCCATAATATCCTCAATCCTATCCAATCCTCTTTCCTATCCTCTATTCTATCCACTCCTCTATCCTATCCTCTATCCTATCCTATCATCTATCCTATCCTATCTCGAATCCTATCCTATCCTCTATCCTATCCTATCCTCTATCCTATCCTATCCTCTATCCTATCCAATCCTCTATCCTATCCTCTATCCTATCCTATCATCTATCCTATCGTATCCTTAATCCTATCCTATCCTCCATCCTATCCTATCCTCTATCCTATCATATTCTCTATCCTATCCTATCCTCTATAATATCGTATAGTCTATAATATCGTATCCCATGTCCTATCCGGTGCTCTATCCTATAATATCGTCTATAAAATCGTATCCTGTATAATATCGTATCCTCTATCCTATGTTATCCTCTATCCTATCCTATTCTCTATCCTATCCTATCCTCTATCGTATCGTATCCTCTATCCTATTCAATTCTCTATCCTATCCTATCCTCTATCCTATCCTATCCTCTATCCTATCCTATCCTCTATCCTGTCCTATCCTCTATCCTATCCTATTCTCTATATTATATTATCCTCTATACTATCCTGTACTCTATTCTATCCTATCCTCTATCTTATCCTATCCTCTATCCTATACTATCCTCTATACTATCGTATCCTCCATCCTATAATATCATATATCCTATCCTATCCTCTATCCTATCCTATCCTCTATGCTATCCTATCCTCTATCCTATCCTATCCTCTATGCTATCCTATCCTCTATCCTATCCTATCCTTTATCCTATCCTATCCTCTATCCCATCCTATCCTCTATCTTATCCTATCCTCTATCCTATCCTATCCTCTATCCTATCCTATCCTATCCTCTATCCCATAATATCCTCAATCCTATCCAATCCTCTATCCTATCCTATCCTCTATCCTATCATATTCTTTATCCTATCCTATCGTCTATAATATCGTATCCTCCATAATATCGTATCCCATGTCCTATCCGGTGCTCTATCCTATAATATCGTCTATAAAATCGTATCCTGTATAATATCGTATCCTCTATCCTATCCTATCCTCTATCCTATCCTATCCTCTACACTATCCTATACTCTATCCTGTCCTATCCTCTATCCTATCCTATTCTCTATATTATATTATCCTCTATACTATCCTGCACTCTATTCTATCCTATCCTCTGTCCTATCCTATACTCTATCCTATGTTATCCTCTATCATATCCTCTTCTCTATCCTATCCTATCATCTATCCTATGCTATCTCCAATCCTATCCTATCCTCTATCCTATCCTATCCTCTATCCTATCCTATCCTCTATAATATCATATTCTCTATCCTATCCTATCCTCTATAATATCGTATCCTCTATAATATCGTATCCCATGTCCAATCCGGTGCTCTATCCTATAATATCGTCTATAAAATCGTATCCTGTATAATATCGTATCCTATCCTCTATCCTATCCTATCCTCTATCCTATCCTATCCTCTATCCTATCCTATCCTCTATCCTATCCTATTCTCTATCCTATCCTATCCTATCCTATCCTCTATCCCATAATATCCTCAATCCTATCCAATGCTCTATCCTATCCTCTATCCTATCCAATCATCTATTCTATCCTCTATCTTATCCTATCCTCTACCCTATCCTATCCTCTATCTTATCCTATCCTCTACCCTATCCTATCCTCTATCCTATACTATCCTGTATCTTATCCTATCCTCTACCCTCACCTATCCTCTATCTTATCCTATCCTCTACCCTATCCTACCCTCTATCCTATCCTATCCTCTGTCGTATCGTATCCTCTATTCTATCCAATCCTCAATCCTATCATCTATCCTATCCTATCCGCAATCCTATCATATCCTCTATCCCATAATATGCTCAATCCTATCCAATCCTCTATCCTATCCTCTATCCTATCCAATCCTCTATCCTATCCTCTATCCTATCCTATCATCTATCCTATCCCATCCTCTATCCTATCCTATCCTCTATCCTATCCTATCCTATCCTATCCTCTATCCCATAATATGCTCAATCCTATCCAATCATCTATCCTATCCTCTATCCTATCCAATCCTCTATCCTATCCTCTATCCTATCCTATCATCTATCCTATCCTATCTCCAATCCTATCCTATCCTCTATCCTATCCTATCCTCTATCCTATCCTATCCTCTATGCTATCCTATCCTCTATCCTATCCTATCCTCTATGCTATCCTATCCTCTATCCTATCCTATCCTTTATCCTATCCTATCCTCTATCCTATCCTATCCTCAATCATATCCTATCCTCTATCCTAGCCTATCATATCCTCTATCCTATCCTATCTTCTATCCTATCCTGTGCTCTATCCTATCCTATCCTCTGTCCTATCCCATCCTCTATCCTATCCTATCCTCTATCGTATCGTATCCTCTATCCTATCCTATCCTCTATCCCATAATATCCTCAATCCTATTCAACTTTCTATCCTACCCGCTATCCTATCCTATCCTCAATCCTATCCTTTCCTCTATCCTATTCTATCCTCTATCCTATCCTATCCTCTGTCCTATTACATCCTCTATCCTATCCCCTCTTCTAACGTATCGTATCCTCCATCCCATCCAATTCTCTTTCCTACCCTCTATCCTATCCTATCCTCTATCGTATCGTATCCTCTATCCTATCCAATCCTCTATCCTATCATCTATCCTATCCTATCCTCAATCCTATCCTATCCTCTATCCTATTCTATCCTCTATCCTATCCTATCCTCTGTCCTATCCCATCCTCTTTCCTATCATATTCTCTATCGTACCGTATTCTCTATCCTTATCCAATTCTCTATCCTACCCTCTATCCTATCCTCTATCCTAACCTATCCTCTATCCTATCCTATCCTCTATCCTATTCTATCCTCAATCCTATCCTATCCTCTATCCTATTCTATCCTCTATCCTATCCTATCCTCTGTCCTATCCCATCCTCTATCCTATCCTATCCTCTATCGTATCGTATCCTCTATCCTTATCCAATTCTCTATCCTACCCTCTATCCTATCCTATCCTCTATCGTATCGTATCCTCTATCCTATCCAATCCTCTATCCTATCATCTATCCTATCCAATCCTCTATCCTATCCTATCCTCTATCCTATCCTATCCTCTATCCTGTCCTATCCTCTATCCTATCCTACTCTCTATATTATCTTATCCTCTATACTATCCTGTACTCTATTCTATCCTAACCTCTATCTTATCCTATCCTCTATCCTATCCTATCCTATCCTATCCTCTATCCCATAATATCCTCAATCCTATGCAATCCTCTATCATATCCTACTCTCTAACCTATCCTATCCTCAATCCTATGCTATCCTCAATCCTATCCTATCCTCTATCCTATCCTATCCTCAATCCTATCCAATCCTCTATGCCAGCCTATCATATCCTCTATCCTATCCTATCCTCTATCCTATCCTATCCTCTATCCTATCCTATCCTCTATCCTATCCTATCCTCTGTCCTATCCTACCCTCTATCCTATCCTATCCTCTATCCTATACTATCCTCTATAATATCGTATCCTCCATCCTATAGTATCATATATCCTATGCTATCCTCTATCCTATCCTATCCTCTATCCTATCCTATCCTATCCTATCCTCTATCCCATAATATCCTCAATCCTATGCAATCCTCTATCATATCCTACTCTCTAACCTATCCTATCCTCAATCCTATGCTATCCTCAATCCTATCCTATCCTCTATCCTATCCTATCCTCAATCCTATCCAATCCTCTATGCTAGCCTATCATATCCTCTATCCTATCCTATCCTCTATCCTATCCTATCCTCTATCCTATCCTATCCTCTGTCCTATCCCATCCTCAATCCTATCCTATCCTCTATCCTATTCTATTCTCTATACTATCGTATCCTCTATCCTATCCTATCCTCTATCCTGTCCTATCCTCTATCCTATCCTATTCTCTATATTATCTTATCCTATATACTATCCTGTACTCTATCCTATCCTATCCTCTATCCTATCCTATCCTCTATCCTATCCTATCCTCTATCCTATCCTATCCTCTATCCTATCCTATCCTCTATCCTATCCTATCCTCTATCCTATCCTATCCTCTATCCTATCCTATCCTATCCTATCCTATTCTCTACCCTATCCTATCCTCAATCCTATGCTATCCTCAATCCTATCCTATCCTCTATCCTAGCCTATCATATCCTCTATCCTATCCTATCCTCTATCCTATCCTATCTTCTATCCCATCCTATCATCTATCCTGTCCTATCCTCTATCCTATCCTATTCTCTATATTATCTTGTCCTCTATACTATCCCGTACTCTATTCTATTACATCCTCTATCTTATCCTATCCTCTACCCTATCCTATCTTCTATCTTATCCTATCCTCTACCCTATCCTATCCTCTATCCTATACTATCCTCTATAATATCGTATCCTCCATCCTATAGTATCATATATCCTATCCTATCCTCTATCCTATCCTATCCTCTATCCTATCCTATCCTCTATCCTATCCTATCCACTATCCTATCCTATCCTCTATCCTATCCTATCCTCTATCCTATCCTATCCTCTATCCTATCCTGTCCTCTATCCTATCCTATCCTCTGTCCTATCCCATCCTCTATCCTATCCTATCCTCTATCGTATCGTATCCTCTATCCTATCCTCTATCTTATCCTATCCTCTATCCTGTCCTATCCTCTATCCTATCCTATTCTCTATATTATCTTATCCTCTATACTATCCTGTACTCTATTCTATCCTATCCTCTGTCCTATCATATCCTCTGTCCTATCCTATCCTCTATCCTATCATATCCTCTATCCTATCCTATAATCTATCTTATCCTATCCTATCCTATCCTCTACCCCATAATATCCTCAATCCTATCCAATCCTCTATCCTATCCTCTATCCTATCCTATCCTCTATCCTATCCTATTCTCTATCCTATCCTATCCTCAATCCTAAGCTATCCTCAATCCTATCCTATCCTCTATCCTATCCTATCCTCAATCCTATCCTATCCTCTATCCTAGCCTGTCCTATCCTCTATCCTATCCTATTCTCTATATTATCTTATCCTCTATACTATCCTGTACTCTATTCTATCCTATCCTCTATCTTATCCTATTCTCTACCCTATCCTATCCTCTATCCTATCCTATCCTCAATCCTATGCTATCCTCAAACCTATCCTATCCTCTATCCCATCCTATCCTCAATCCTATCCTATCCTCTATCGTATCGTATCCTGTATCCCATCCAATTCTCTATCCTACCCTCTATCCTATCCTATCCTCTCTTGTATCGTATCATCTATCCTTATACAATTCTCTACCCTACCCTCTATCCTATCCTATCCTCTATCGTATCCTATCCTCTATCCTATCCTATCCCCTATCCTATCCTATCCTCAATGCTATCCTATCCTCTATGCTATCATATCCTCTATCCTATCCTATCCTCTATCCTATCATATCCTCTATCCTATCCTATAATCTATCTTATCCTATCCTATCCTATCCTCTATCCCATAATATCCTCAATCCTATCCAATCCTCTATCCTATCCAATCCTCTATCCTATCATCTATCCTATCCTATCCTCTATCCTATCCTGTTCTCTATCCTATCCTATCCTCAATCCTACGCTATCCTCAATCCTATCCTATCCTCTATCCTATCCTATCCTCAATCCTACCCTATCCTCTATCCTAGCCTGTCCTATCCTCTATCCTATCCTATTCTCTATATTATCTTATACTCTACACTATCCTGTACTCTATTCTATCCTATCCTCTATCTTATCCTATCCTCTACCCTATCCTATCCTCTATAATATCGTATCCTCCATCCTATAATATCATATATCCTATCCTATCCTCTATCCTATCCTATCCTCTATCCTATCCTATCCTCTGTCCTATCCCATCCTCTATCCAATTCTATCCTCTATCGTATCGTATCCTCTATCCCATCCATTCTCAATCCTACCCTCTATCTTATCCTATCCTCTATCGTATCGTATCCTCTATTATGTCCAATCCTCTATCCTATCACCTACCCTGTCCTATCCTCAATCCTATCCTATCCTCTATCCTATTCTATTCTCTATACTATCCTATCCTCTATCCTATCCTATCCTCTATCCTGTCCTATCCTCTATCCTATCCTATTCTCTATATTATCTTGTCCTCTATACTATCCTGTACTCTATTCTATTATATCCTCTATCTTATCCTATCCTCTACCCTATCCTATCTTCTATCTTATCCTATCCTCTACCCTATCCTATCCTCTATCCTATACTATCCTCTATAATATCGTATCCTCCATCCTATAGTATCATATATCCTATCCTATCCTCTATCCTATCCTATACTCTATCCTATCCTATCCTCTATCCTATCCTATCCACTATCCTATCCTATCCTCTATCCTATCCTATCCTCTATCCTATCCTATCCTCTATCCTATCCTGTCCTCTATCCTATCCTATCCTCTGTCCTATCCCATCCTCTATCCTATCCTATCCTCTATCGTATCGTATCCTCTATCCTATCCTCTATCCTATCCTATCCTCTATCCTATTCTATCCTCAATCCTATCCTATCCTCTATCCTATTCTATCCTCTATCCTATCCTATCCTCTGTCCTATCCCGTCCTCTATCCTATCCTATCCTCTATCGTATCGTATCCTCTATCCTTATCCAATTCTCTATCCTACCCTCTATCCTATCCTATCCTCTATCGTATCGTATCCTCAATCCTATCCTATCCTCTATCCTATCCTAACCTCAATCCTATCCTATTCTCTATCCTAGCCTGTCCTATCCTCTATCCTATCCTATTCTCTATATTATCTTATCCTCTATACTATCCTGTACTCTATTCTATCCTATCCTCTATCTTATCCTATTCTCTACCCTATCCTATCCTCTATCCTATCCTATCCTCAATCCTATGCTATCCTCAAACCTATCCTATCCTCTATCCTATCCTATCCTCAATCCTATCCTATCCTCTATCCTTATACAATTCTCTACCCTACCCTCTATCCTATCCTATCCTCTATCGTATCGTATCCTGTATCCCATCCAATTCTCTATCCTACCCTCTATCCTATCCTATCCTCTCTCGTATCGTATCATCTATCCTTATACAATTCTCTACCCTACCCTCTATCCTATCCTATCCTCTATCGTATCCTATCCTCTATCCTATCCTATCCCCTATCCTATCCTATCCTCAATGCTATCCTATCCTCTATGCTATCATATCCTCTATCCTATCCTATCCTCTATCCTATCATATCCTCTATCCTATCCTATAATCTATCTTATCCTATCCTATCCTACCCTCTATCCCATAATATCCTCAATCCTATCCAATCCTCTATCCTATCCAATCCTCTATCCTATCCTCTATCCTATCCTATCCTCTATCCTATCCTATTCTCTATCCTATCCTATCCTCAATCCTACGCTATCCTCAATCCTATCCTATCCTCTATCCTATCCTATCCTCAATCCTACCCTATCCTCTATCCTAGCCTGTCCTATCCTCTATCCTATCCTATTCTCTATATTATCTTATACTCTATACTATCCTGTACTCTATTCTATCCTATCCTCTATCTTATCCTATCCTCTACCCTATCCTATCCTCTATAATATCGTATCCTCCATCCTATAATATCATATATCCTATCCTATCCTCTATCCTATCCTATCCTCTATCCTATCCTATCCTCTGTCCTATCCCATCCTCTATCCTATTCTATCCTCTATCGTATCGTATCCTCTATCCCATCCATTCTCAATCCTACCCTGTATCTTATCCTATCCTCTATCGTATCGTATCCTCTATTATGTCCAATCCTCTATCCTATCACCTATCCTGTCCTATCCTCAATCCTATCCTATCCTCTATCCTATTCTATTCTCTATACTATCCTATCCTCTATCCTATCCCATCCTCTATCCTGTCCTATCCTCTATCCTATCCTATTCTCTATATTATCTTGTCCTCTATACTATCCTGTACTCTATTCTATTATATCCTCTATCTTATCCTATCCTCTACCCTATCCTATCCTCTATCCTATACTATCCTCTATAATATCGTATCCTCCATTCTATAGTATCATATATCCTATCCTATCCTCTATCCTATCCTATCCTCTATCCTATCCTATCCTCTATCCTATCCTATCCACTATCCTATCCTATCCTCTATCCTATCCTATCCTCTATCCTATCCTATCCTCTATCCTATCCTGTCCTCTATCCTATCCTATCCTCTGTCCTATCCCATCCTCTATCCTATCCTATCCTCTATCGTATCGTATCCTCTATCCTATCCTCTATCCTATCCTATCCTCTATCCTATTCTATCCTCAATCCTATCCTATCCTCTATCCTATCCTATCCTCAATCCTATGCTATCCTCAAACCTATCCCATCCTCTATCCTATCCTATCCTCAATCCTATCCTATCCTCTATCCTTATACAATTCTCTACCCTACCCTCTATCCTATCCTATCCTCTATCGTATCGTATCCTGTATCCCATCCAATTCTCTATCCTACCCTCTATCCTATCCTATCCTCTATCCTATCATATCCTCTATCCTATCCTATAATCTATCTTATCCTATCCTATCCTATCCTCTACCCCATAATATCCTCAATCCTATCCAATCCTCTATCCTATCCTCTATCCTATCCTATCCTCTATCCTATCCTATTCTCTATCCTATCCTATCCTCAATCCTAAGCTATCCTCAATCCTATCCTATCCTCTATCCTATCCTATCCTCAATCCTATCCTATCCTCTATCCTATCCTATTCTCTATATTATCTTATCCTCTATACTATCCTGTACTCTATTCTATCCTATCCTCTATCTTATCCTATTCTCTACCCTATCCTATCCTCTATCCTATCCTATCCTCAATCCTATGCTATCCTCAAACCTATCCTATCTTCTATCCTATCCTATCCTCAATCCTATCCTATCCTCTATCCTTATACAATTCTCTACCCTACCCTCTATCCTATCCTATCCTCTATCGTATCGTATCCTGTATCCCATCCAATTCTCTATCCTACCCTCTATCCTATCCTATCCTCTCTCGTATCGTATCATCTAGCCTTATACAATTCTCTACCCTACCCTCTATCCTATGCTATCCTCTATCGTATCCTATCCTCTATCCTATCCTATCCCCTATCCTATCCTATCCTCAATGCTATCCTATCCTCTATGCTATCATATCCTCTATCCTATCCTATCCTCTATCCTATCATATCCTCTATCCTATCCTATAATCTATCTTATCCTATCCTATCCTACCCTCTATCCCATAATATCCTCAATCCTATCCAATCCTCTATCCTATCCAATCCTCTATCCTATCCTCTATCCTATCCTATCCTCTATCCTATCCTATTCTCTATCCTATCCTATCCTCAATCCTACGCTATCCTCAATCCTATCCTATCCTCTATCCTATCCTATCCTCAATCCTACCCTATCCTCTATCCTAGCCTGTCCTATCCTCTATCCTATCCTATTCTCTATATTATCTTATACTCTATACTATCCTGTACTCTATTCTATCCTATCCTCTATCTTATCCTATCCTCTACCCTATCCTATCCTCTATAATATCGTATCCTCCATCCTATAATATCATATATCCTATCCTATCCTCTATCCTATCCTATCCTCTATCCTATCCTATCCTCTGTCCTATCCCATCCTCTATCCTATTCTATCCTCTATCGTATCGTATCCTCTATCCCATTCTTTCTCAATCCTACCCTGTATCTTATCCTATCCTCTATCGTATCGTATCCTCTATTATGTCCAATCCTCTATCCTATCACCTATCCTGTCCTATCCTCAATCCTATCCTATCCTCTATCCTATTCTATTCTCTATACTATCCTATCCTCTATCCTATCCTATCCTCTATCCTGTCCTATCCTCTATCCTATCCTATTCTCTATATTATCTTGTCCTCTATACTATCCTGTACTCTATTCTATTATATCCTCTATCTTATCCTATCCTCTACCCTATCCTATCTTCTATCTTATCCTATCCTCTACCCTATCCTATCCTCTATCCTATACTATCCTCTATAATATCGTATCCTCCATCCTATAGTATCATATATCCTATCCTATCCTCTATCCTATCCTATCCTCTATCCTATCCTATCCTCTATCCTATCCTATCCACTATCCTATCCTATCCTCTATCCTATCCTATCCTCTATCCTATCCTATCCTCTATCCTATCCTGTCCTCTATCCTATCCTATCCTCTGTCCTATCCCATCCTCTATCCTATCCTATCCTCTATCGTATCGTATCCTCTATCCTATCCTCTATCCTATCCTATCCTCTATCCTATTCTATCCTCAATCCTATCCTATCCTCTATCCTATTCTATCCTCTATCCTATCCTATCCTCTGTCCTATCCCGTCCTCTATCCTATCCTATCCTCTATCGTATCGTATCCTCTATCCTTATCCAATTCTCTATCCTACCCTCTATCCTATCCTATCCTCTATCGTATCGTATCCTCTATCCTATCCAATCCTCTATCCTATCATCTATCCTATCCTATCCTCTATCTTATCCTATTCTCTACCCTATCCTTTCCTCTATCCTATCCTATCCTCAATCCTATGCTATCCTCAAACCTATCCCATCCTCTATCCTATCCTATCCTCAATCCTATCCTATCCTCTATCCTTATACAATTCTCTACCCTACCCTCTATTATATCCTATCCTCTATCGTATCGTATCCTGTATCCCATCCAATTCTCTATCCTACCCTCTATCCTATCCTATCCTCTATCGTATCGTATCATCTATCCTTATACAATTCTCTACCCTACCCTCTATCCTATCCTATCCTCTATCGTATCCTATCCTCTATCCTATCCTATCCCCTATCCTATCCTATCCTCAATGCTATCCTATCCTCTATGCTATCATATCCTCTATCCTATCCTATCCTCTATCCTATCATATCCTCTATCCTATCCTATAATCTATCTTATCCTATCCTATCCTATCCTCTATCCCATAATATCCTCAATCCTATCCAATCCTCTATCCTATCCTCTATCCTATCCTATCCTCTATCATATCCTATTCTCTATCCTATCCTATCCTCAATCCTACGCTATCCTCAATCCTATCCTATCCTCTATCCTATTATATCCTCAATCCTACCCTATCCTCTATCCTAGCCTGTCCTATCCTCTATCCTATCCTATTCTCTATATTATCTTATACTCTATACTATCCTGTACTCTATTCTATCCTATCCTCTATCTTATCCTATCCTCTATCCTATCCTATCCTCTGTCCTATCCCATCCTCTATCCTATTCTATCCTCTATCGTATCGTATCCTCTATCCCATCCATTCTCAATCCTACCCTCTATCTTATCCTATCCTCTATCGTATCGTATCCTCTATTATATCCAATCCTCTATCCTATCAGCTATCCTGTCCTATCCTCAATCCTATCCTATCCTCTATCCTATTCTATTCTCTATACTATCCTATCCTCTATCCTATCCTATCCTCTATCCTATCCTATCCTCTATCCTATCCTATCCACTATCCTATCCACTATCCTATCCTATCCTCTATCCTATCCTATCCTCTATCCTATCCTATCCTCTATCCTATCCTGTCCTCTATCCTATCCTATCCTCTGTCCTATCCCATCCTCTATCCTATCCTATCCACTATCGTATCGTATCCTCTATCCTATCCAATCCTCTATCCCATCATCTATCCTATCCTATCCTCTATCCTATCCTATCCTCTATCCTGTCCTATCCTCTATCCTATCCTATTCTCTATATTATCTTATCCTCTATACTATCCTGTACTCTATTCTATCCTAACCTCTATCTTATACTATCCTCTACCCTATCCTATCCTCTATCTTATCCTATCCTCTATCCTATCCTATCCTCTATCCTATCCTATCCTCTATCCTGTCCTATCCTCTATCCTATCCTATTCTCTATATTATCTTATCCTCTATACTATCCTGTACTCTATTCTATCCCACCCTCTATCTTATCCTATCCTCTACCCTATCCTATCCTCTATCCTATACTATCCTCTATAATATCGTATCCTCCATCCTATAGTATCATATATCCTATCCTATCCTCTATCCTATCCTATCCTCAATCCTATGCTATCCTCAATCCTATCCTATCCTCTATCCTATCCTATCCTCTATCCTATCCTATTCTCTATCCTGTCCTTTCCTCTATCCTATCCTATTCTCTATATTATCTTATCCTCTATACTATCCTGTACTCTATCCTATCCTATCCTCTATCCAATCCTATCCTCTATCCTATCCTATCCTCTGTCCTATCCTATCCTCTATCCTATCCTACCCTCTATCCTATCATATCCTCTATCTTATGCAATCCCCTATCCTATCGTCTATCCTATCCTATCCTCTATAATATCGTATCCTCCATCCTATAATATCATATATCCTATCCTATCCTCTATAATATCGTATCCTCCATCCTATAGTATCATATATCCTATCCTATCCTCTATCCTATCCTATACTCTATTCTATCCTATCAACAATCCTATCCTATCCTCTATCCTAGCCTATCATATCCTCTATCCTATCCTATCCTCTATCCTATCCTATCCTCTATCCTATCCTATCCTCTATCTTATCCTATCCTCTATCCCTATCCTATCCTATCCTATCCTCTATCCCATAATATCCTCAATCCTATTCAATTCTCTATCCTACCCTCTATCTTATCCTATCCTCTACCATATCCTATCCTCTATCCTATACTATCCTCTATAATATCGTATCCTCCATCCTATAGTATCATATATCCTATCCTATCCTCTATCCTATCCTATCCTCTATCCTATCCTATACTCTATCCTGCCCTATCCTCTATCCTATCCTATTCTCTATATTATCTTATCCTCTATACTATCCTGTACTCTATTCTATCCTATCCTCTATCTTATCCTATCCTCTACCCTATCCTATCCTCTATCTTACCCTATCCTCTACCCTATCCTATCCTCTATCCTATACTATCCTCTATAATATCGTATCCTCCATCCTATAGTATCATATATCCTATCCTATCCTCTATCCTATCCTATTCTCTATCCTACCCTATCCTCAATCCTATGCTATCCTCAAACCTATCCTATCCTCTATCCTATCCTATCCTCAATCCTATCCTATCCTCTATCCTAGCCTATCATATCCTATATCCTATCCTATCCTCTATCCTATCCTACCCTCTATCCTATCCTATCCTCTATCCTGTCCTATCCTCTATCCTATCCTATTCTCTATATTATCTTATCCTCTATACTATCCTGTACTCTATTCTAGCATATCCTCTATCTTATCCTATCCTCTACCCTATTCTATCCTCTATCCTGTACTATCCTCTATCGTATCGTATCCTGTATCCCATCCGATTCTCTATCCTATCATCTATCCTATCCTATCCTCAATCCTATCCTATCCTCTATCCTATTCTATACTCTATACTATCCTATCCTATCCTATCCTATCCTCTATCCCATAATATCCTCAATCGTATTCAATTCTCTATCCTACCCGCTATCCTATCCTATCCTCTATCCTATCCAATCCTCTATCCTATCATCTATCCTATCCTACCCTCTATCCTATCCTATCCTCTATCCTATCCTATCCTCTATCCTGTCCTATCCTCTATCCTATACTATCCTCTATAATATCGTATCCTCCATTCCATAGTATCATATATCCTATTCTATCCTCTATCTTATCTTATCCTCTGTCCTATCCCGTCCTCTATCGTATCGTATCCTCTATCCTTATCCAATTCTCTATCCTACCCTCTATCCTATCCTATCCTCTATCGTATCGTATCCTCTATCCTATCCAATCCTCTATCCTATCATCTATCCTATCCTATCCTCTATCCTATCCTATCCTCTATCCTATCCTATCCTCTATCCTGTCCTATCCTCTATCCTATCCTATTCTCTATATTATCTTATCCTCTATACTATCCTGTACTCTATTCTATCCTAACCTCTATCTTATACTATCCTCTACCCTATCCTATCCTCTATCTTATCCTATCCTCTATCCTATCCTATCCTCTATCCTATCCTATCCTCTATCCTGTCCTATCCTCTATCCTATCCTATTCTCTATATTATCTTATCCTCTATACTATCCTGTACTCTATTCTATCCCACCCTCTATCTTATCCTATCCTCTACCCTATACTATCCTCTATAATATCGTATCCTCCATCCTATAGTATCATATATCCTATCCTATCCTCTATCCTATCCTATTCTCTATCCTACCCTATCCTCAATCCTATGCTATCCTCAAACCTATCCTATCCTCTATCCTATCCTATCCTCAATCCTATCCTATCCTCTATCCTAGCCTATCATATCCTATATCCTATCCTATCCTCTATCCTATCCTACCCTCTATCCTATCCTATCCTCTATCCTGTCCTATCCTCTATCCTATCCTATTCTCTATATCATCTTATCCTCTATACTATCCTGTACTCTATTCTATCATATCCTCTATCTTATCCTATCCTCTACCCTATTCTATCCTCTATCCTGTACTATCCTCTATCGTATCGTATCCTGTATCCCATCCGATTCTCTATCCTATCATCTATCCTATCCTATCCTCAATCCTATCCTATCCTCTATCCTATTCTATACTCTATACTATCCTATCCTATCCTATCCTATCCTCTATCCCATAATATCCTCAATCGTATTCAATTCTCTATCCTACCCGCTATCCTATCCTATCCTCTATCCTATCCAATCCTCTATCCTATCATCTATCCTATCCTACCCTCTATCCTATCCTATCCTCTATCCTATCCTATCCTCTATCCTGTCCTATCCTCTATCCTATACTATCCTCTATAATATCGTATCCTCCATTCTATAGTATCATATATCCTATTCTATCCTCTATCTTATCTTATCCTCTGTCCTATCCCGTCCTCTATCGTATCGTATCCTCTATCCTTATCCAATTCTCTATCCTACCCTCTATCCTATCCTATCCTCTATCGTATCGTATCCTCTATCCTATCCAATCCTCTATCCTATCATCTATCCTATCCTATCCTCTATCCTATCCTATCCTCTATCCTATCCTATCCTCTATCCTGTCCTATCCTCTATCCTATCCTATTCTCTATATTATCTTATCCTCTATACTATCCTGTACTCTATTCTATCCTAACCTCTATCTTATACTATCCTCTACCCTATCCTATCCTCTATCTTATCCTATCCTCTATCCTATCCTATCCTCTATCCTATCCTATCCTCTATCCTGTCCTATCCTCTATCCTATCCTATTCTCTATATTATCTTATCCTCTATACTATCCTGTACTCTATTCTATCCCACCCTCTATCTTATCCTATCCTCTACCCTATCCTATCCTCTATCCTATACTATCCTCTATAATATCGTATCCTCCATCCTATAGTATCATATATCCTATCCTATCCTCTATCCTATCCTATCCACTATGCTATCCTACTCTCTATCCTATCCTATCCTCAATCCTATGCTATCCTCAATCCTATCCTATCCTCTATCCTATCCTATCCTCTATCCTGTCCTATCCTCTATCCTGTCCTTTCCTCTATCCTATCCTATTCTCTATATTATCTTATCCTCTATACTATCCTGTACTCTATCCTATCCTATCCTCTATCCAATCCTATCCTCTATCCTATCCTATCCTCTGTCCTATCCTATCCTCTATCCTATCATCTATCCTATCCTACCCTCTATCCTATCCTATCCTCTATCCTATCCTATCCTCTATCCTGTCCTATCCTCTATCCTATACTATCCTCTATAATATCGTATCCTCCATTCTATAGTATCATATATCCTATTCTATCCTCTATCCTATCTTATCCTCTGTCCTATCCCGTCCTCTATCGTACCGTATCCTCTATCCTTATCCAATTCTCTATCCTACCCTCTATCCTATCCTATCCTCTATCGTATCGTATCCTCTATCCTATCCAATCCTCTATCCTATCATCTATCCTATCCTATCCTCTATCCTATCCTATCCTCTATCCTATCCTATCCTCTATCCTGTCCTATCCTCTATCCTATCCTATTCTCTATATTATCTTATCCTCTATACTATCCTGTACTCTATTCTATCCTAACCTCTATCTTATACAATCCTCTACCCTATCCTATCATCTATCTTATCCTATCCTCTATCCTATCCTATCCTCTATCCTATCCTATCCTCTATCCTGTCCTATCCTCTATCCTATCCTATTCTCTATATTATCTTATCCTCTATACTATCCTGTACTCTATTCTATCCCACCCTCTATCTTATCCTATCCTCTACCCTATCCTATCCTCTATCCTATACTATCCTCTATAATATCGTATCCTCCATCCTATAGTATCATATATCCTATCCTATCCTCTATCCTATCCTATCCACTATGCTATCCTACTCTCTATCCTATCCTATCCTCAATCCTATGCTATCCTCAATCCTATCCTATCCTCTATCCTATCCTATCCTCTATCCTGTCCTATCCTCTATCCTGTCCTTTCCTCTATCCTATCCTATTCTCTATATTATCTTATCCTCTATACTATCCTGTACTCTATCCTATCCTATCCTCTATCCAATCCTATCCTCTATCCTATCCTATCCTCTGTCCTATCCTATCCTCTATCCTATCTTACCCTCTATCCTATCATATCCTCTATCTTATGCAATCCCCTATCCTATCGTCTATCCTATCCTATCCTCTATAATATCGTATCCTCCATCCTATAATATCATATATCCTATCCTATCCTCTATAATATCGTATCCTCCATCCTATAGTATCATATATCCTATCCTATCCTCTATCCTATCCTATACTCTATTCTATCCTATCCTCTATCCTATCATATCCTTTATCCTATCCTATCCTCTATTATATCCTATCCTATCCTATCCTATCCTATCCTCTATCCCATAATATCCTCAATCCTATCCAATCCTCTATCCTATCCTCTATCCTATCCTATCCTCTATCCTATCCTATTCTCTATCCTATCGTATCCTCAATCCTATGCTATCCTCAATCCTATCCTATCCTCTATCCTATCCTATCAACAATCCTATCCTATCCTCTATCCTAGCCTATCATATCCTCTATCCTATCCTATCCTCTATCCTATCCTATCCTCTATCCTATCCTATCCTCTATCTTATCCTATCCTCTATCCCTATCCTCTATCTTATCCTATCCTCTATCCCTATCCTATCCTATCCTATCCTCTATCCCATAATATCCTCAATCCTATTCAATTCTCTATCCTACCCTCTATCTTATCCTATCCTCTACCCTATCCTATCCTCTATCCTATACTATCCTCTATAATATCGTATCCTCCATCCTATAGTATCATATATCCTATCCTATCCTCTATCCTATCCTATCCTCTATCCTATCTTATCCTCTACCCTATCCTATCCTCTATCCTATACTATCCTCTATAATATCGTATCCTCCATCCTATAGTATCATATATCCTATCCTATCCTCTATCCTATCCTATCCTCTATCCTATCCTATCCTCTATCCTATCCTATCCTCTATCCTATCCTATCCTATCCTATCCTCTATCCTATCCTACTCTCTACCCTATCCTATCCTCAATCCTATGCTATCCTCAATCCTATCCTATCCTCTATCCTATCCTATCCTCAATCCTATCCAATCCTCTATGCTAGCCTATCATATCCTCTATCCTATCCTATCCTCTGTCCTATCCTACCCTCTATCCTATCCTATCCTCTATCCTATCCTACCCTCTATCCTATCCTATCCTATCCTCTATCCTATCCTATCCTATCCTATCCTATCCTATCCTATCCTATCCTATCCTATCCTATCCTATCCTATCCTATCCTCTATCCTAGCCTATCATATCCTCTATCCTATCCAATCCTCTATCCTATCATCTATCCAATCCTATCCTCTATCCTATCCTATCCTATATCCTATACTATCCTCTATAATATCGTATCCTCCATCCTATAGTATCATATATCCTATCCTATCCTCTATCCTATCCTATCCTCTATCCTATCCTATCATCTGTCCTATCATATCCTCTGTCCTATCCTATCCTCTATCCTATCATATCCTCTATCCTATCCTATAATCTATCTTATCCTACCCTATCCTATCCTCTACCCCATAATATCCTCAATGCTATCCAATCCTTTATCCTATCCTCTATCCTATCCTATCCTCTATCCTATCCTACCCTCTATCCTATCCTATCCTCTGTCCTATCCCATCCTCTATCCTATCCTATCCTCTATCGTATCGTATTCTCTATCCTTATCCAATTCTCTGTCCTACCCTCTATCCTATCCTATCCTCTATCGTATCGTATTCTCTATCCTTATCCAATTCTCTATCCTACCCTCTATCCTATCCTATCCTCTATCGTATCGTATCCTCTATCCTATCCTATCCTCTATCCTATCCAATCCTCTATCCTATCATCTATCCTATCCTATCCTCTATCCTATCCTATCCTCTATCCTATCCTATCCTCTATCCTGTCCTATCCTCTATCCTATACTATCCTCTATAATATCGTATCCTCCATTCTATAGTATCATATATCCTATCCTATCCTCTATCCTATCCTATCCTCTATCCTATTCTATCCTCTATCCTATCCTATCCTCTATCCTATCCTATCCTCTATCCTATCCTATCCTCTATCCTATCCTATCCTCAATCCTATCCTATCATCTATCCTAGCCTATCATATCCTATATCCTATCCTATCCTCTATCCTATCCTACCCTCTATCCTATCCTATCCTCTATCCTGTCCTATCCTCTATCCTATCCTATCCTATCCTATCCTCTATCCCATAATATCCTCAATCCTATCCAATCCTCTATCCTATCCTCTATCCTATCCTCTATCCTATCCTATCCTCTATCCTATCCTATTCTCTATCCTATCCTATCCTCAATCCTATGCTATCCTCAATCCTATCCTATCCTCTATCCTATCCTATCCTCAATCCTATCCTATCATCTATCCTAGCCTATCATATCCTATATCCTATCCTATCCTCTATCCTATCCTACCCTCTATCCTATCCTATCCTCTATCCTGTCCTATCCTCTATCCTATCCTATTCTCTATATTATCTTATCCTCTATACTATCCTGTACTCTATTCTATCATATCCTCTATCTTATCCTATCCTCTACCCTATTCTATCCTCTATCCTGTACTATCCTCTATAATATCGTATCCTCCATCCTATAGTATCATATATCCTATCCTATCCTCTATCCTATCCTATCCTCTATCCTATCCTATCCTATCCTATCCTCTACCCCATAATATCCTCAATCCTATCCAATCCTCTATCCTATCCTCTATCCTATCCTATACTCTATGCTATCCTACTCTCTATCCTATCCTATCCTCAATCCTATGCTATCCTCAATTCTATCCTATCCTCTATCCTATCCTATCCTCAATCCTATCCTATCCTCTATCCTACCCTACCATATCCTCTATCGTATCGTATCCTCTATCCTATCCAATCCTCTATCCTATCATCTATCCTATCCTATCCTCAATCCTATCCTATCCTCTATCCTATTCTATTCTCTATACTATCCTATCTTCTATCCTATCCTATCCTCTATCCTATCCTATCCTCTATCCTGTCCTATCCTCTATCCTATCCTATTCTCTATCCTATCCTATCCTATCCTATCCTCTATCCCATAATATCCTCAATCCTATTCAATTTTCTATCCTACCCTCTATCCTATCCTATCCTCTATCGTATCGTATCCTCTATCCTATCCAATCCTCTATCCTATCATCTATCCTATCCTATCCTCAATCCTATCCTATCCTCTATCCTATTCTATCCTCTATCCTATCCTATCCTCTGTCCTATCCCATCCTCTATCCTATTCTATCCTCTATCGTATCGTATCCTCTATCCCATCCATTCTCAATCTTACCCTCTATCTTATCCTATCCTCTATCGTATCGTATCCTCTATTATATCCAATCCTCTATCCTATCACCTATCCTGTCCTATCCTCAATCCTATCCTATCCTCTATCCTATTCTATTCTCTATACTATCCTATCCTCTATCCTATCCTATCCTCTATCCTGTCCTATCCTCTATCTTATCCTATTCTCTATATTATCTTGTCCTCTATACTATCCTGTACTCTATTCTATTATATCCTCTATCTTATCCTATCCTCTACCCTATCCTATCTTCTATCTTATCCTATCCTCTACCCTATCCTATCCTCTATCCTATACTGTCCTCTATAATATCGTATCCTCTATCCTATAGTGTCATATATCCTATCCTATCCTCTATCCTATCCTATCCTCTATCCTATCCTATCCTCTATCCTATCCTATCCACTATCCTATCCTATCCTCTATCCTATCCTATCCTCTATCCTATCCTATCCTCTATCCTATCCTGTCCTCTATCCTATCCTATCCTCTGTCCTATCCCGTCCTCTATCCTATCCTATCCTCTATCGTATCGTATCCTCTATCCTATCCTCTATCCTATCCTATCCTCTATCCTATCCTATCCTCTATCCTATCCTATCCACTATCCTATCCTATCCTCTATCCTATCCTATCCTCTATCCTATCCTATCCTCTATCCTATCCTGTCCTCTGTCCTATCCTATCCTCTGTCCTATCCCATCCTCTATCCTATCCTATCCTCTATCGTATCGTATCCTCTATCCTATCCTCTATCCTATCCTATCCTCTATCCTATCCTATCCTCTATCCTATCCTATCCTCTATCCTGTCCTATCCTCTATCCTATCCTATTCTCTATATTATCTTATCCTCTATACTATCCTGTACTCTATTCTATCCTATCCTCTATCTTATCCTATTCTCTACCCTATCCTATCCTCTATCCTATCCTATCCTCAATCCTATGCTATCCTCAAACCTATCCCATCCTCTATCCTATCCTATCCTCAATCCTATCCTATCCTCTATACTTATACAATTCTCTACCCTACCCTCTATCCTATCCTATCCTCTATCCTATCCTATCCTCTATCCTATTCTATCCTCAATCCTATCCTATCCTCTATCCTATTCTATCCTCTATCCTATCCTATCCTCTGTCCTATCCCATCCTCTATCCTATCCTATCCTCTATCGTATCGTATTCTCTATACTTATCCAATTCTCTGTCGTACCCTCTATCCTATCCTATCCTCTATCGTATCGTATTCTCTATCCTTATAAAATTCTCTATCCTATCCTCTATCCTATACTATCCTCTATAATATCGTATCCTCCATCCTATAGTATCATATATCCTATCCTATCCTCTATCCTATCCTCTTCTCTATCCTACCCTATCCTCAATCCTATGCTATCCTCAAACCTATCCTATCCTCTATCCTATCCTATCCTCAATCCTATCCTATCCTCTATCCTAGCCTATCATATCCTATATCCTATCCTATCCTCTATCCTATCCTACCCTCTATCCTATCCTATCCTCTATCCTGTCCTATCCTGTATCCTATCCTATTCTCTATATTATCTTATCCTCTATACTATCCTGTACTCTATTCTATCATATCCTCTATCTTATCCTATCCTCTACCCTATTCTATCCTCTATCCTGTACTATCCTCTATAATATCGTATCCTCCATCCTATAGTATCATATATCCTATCCTATCCTCTATCCTATCCTATCCTCTATCCTATCCTATCCTCTATCCTATCCTATCCTATCCTATCCTCTATCCCATAATATCCTCAATCCTATCCAATCCTCTATCCTATCCTCTATCCTATCCTATACTCTATGCTATCCTACTCTCTATCCTATCCTATCCTCAATCCTATGCTATTCTCAATTCTATCCTATCCTCTATCCTATCCTATCCTCAATCCTATCCTATCCTCTATCCTACCCTATCATATCCTCTATCGTATCGTATCCTCTATCCTATCCAATCCTCTATCCTATCATCTATCCTATCCTATCCTCTATCGTATCGTATTCTCTATCCTTATCCAATTCTCTAACCTAGCCTCTATCCTATCCAATCCTGTATCGTATCGTATCCTCTATCCTATCCAATCCTCTATCCTATCATATATCCGATCCTATCCTCAATCCTATCCTATCCTCTATCCTATTCTATCCTCTATCCTATCCTATCCTCTGTCCTATCCCATCCTCTATCCTATCATATCCTCTATCGTATCGTATTCTCTATCCTTATCCAATTCTCTGTCCTACCCTCTATCCTATCCTATCCTCTATCGTATCGTATTCTCTATCCTTATCCAATTCTCTATCCTACCCTCTATCCTATCCAATCCTCTATCGTACCGTATCCTCTATCCTATCCAATCCTCTATCCTATCCTCAATCCTATCCTATCCTCTATCCTATTCTATCCTCTATCCTATCCTATCCTCTATCCTGTCCTATCCTCTATCCTATCCTCTTCTCTATATTATTTTATCCTCTATACTATCCTGTACTCTATTCTATCCTATCCTCTATCTTATCCTATCCTCTACCCTATTCTATCCTCTATCCTATACTATCCTCTACAATATCGTATCCTCCATCCTATAGTATCATATATCCTATCCTATCCTCAGCGGTTCCGCAGTCGGAGACCATAGCTACTGCACCCACCGGCGTCGTTATCCTATCCTATCCTGTATCCTATCCTATCCTCTATCCTATCCTATCCTATCCTATCCTCTATCCCATAATATCCTCAATCCTATCCAATCCTCTATCCTATAGTCTATCCTATCCTATCCTCTATGCTATCCTACTCTCTATCCTATCCTATCCTCAATCCTATGCTATCCTCAATCCTATCCTATCCTCTATCCTATCCTATCCTCAATCCTATCTTATCCTCTATCCTAGCCTATCATATCCTCTATCCTATCCTATCCTATCCTCTATCCTATCCTATCCTCTATCGTATCGTATCCTCTATCCTATCCTATCCTCTATCCCATAATATCCTCAATCCTATTCATTTTCTATCCTACCCGCTATCCTATCCTATCCTCAATCCTATCCTATCCTCTATCCTATTCTATCCTCTATCCTATCCTATCCTCTATCCTATCGTATCCTCTATCCTGTGATATCCTCTATCCTGTCCTATTCTCTATCCTATCCTCTATCCCATAATATCCTCAATCCTATTCAATTTTCTATCCTACCCTCTATCCTATCCTATCCTCTATCGTATCGTATCCTCTATCCTATCCAATCCTCTATCCTATCATCTATCCTATCCTATCCTCAATCCTATCCTATCCTCTATCCTATTCTATCCTCTATCCTATCCTATCCTCTATCCTGTCCTATCCTCTATCCTATCCTATTCTCTATATTATCTTATCCTCTATACTATCCTGTACTCTATTCTATCATATCCTCTATCTTATCCTATCCTCTACCCTATTCTATCCTCTATCCTGTACTATCCTCTATAATATCGTATCCTCCATCCTATAGTATCATATATCCTATCCTATCCTCTATCCTATCCTATCCTCTATCCTATCCTATCCTCTATCCTATCCTATCCTATCCTATCCTCTATCTCATAATATCCTCAATCCTATCCAATCCTCTATCCTATCCTCTATCCTATCCTATACTCTATGCTATCCTACTCTCTATCCTATCCTATCCTCAATCCTATGCTATCCTCAATTCTATCCTATCCTCTATCCTATCCTATCCTCAATCCTATCCTATCCTCTATCCTACCCTATCATATCCTCTATCGTATCGTATCCTCTATCCTATCCAATCCTCTATCCTATCATCTATCCTATCCTATCCTCAATCCTATCCTATCCTCTATCCTATTCTATTCTCTATACTATCCTATCTTCTATCCTATCCTATCCTCCATCCTATCCTATCCTCTATCCTGTCCTATCCTCTATCCTATCCTATTCTCTATCCTATCCTATCCTATCCTATCCTCTATCCCATAATATCCTCAATCCTATTCAATTTTCTATCCTACCCTCTATCCTATCCTATCCTCTATCGTATCGTATCCTCTATCCTATCCAATCCTCTATCCTATCATCTATCCTATCCTATCCTCAATCCTATCCTATCCTCTATCCTATTCTATCCTCTATCCTATCCTATCCTCTATCCTGTCCTATCCTCTATCCTATCCTCTTCTCTATATTATTTTGTCCTCTATACTATCCTGTACTCTATTCTATCCTATCCTCTATCTTATCCTATCCTCTACCCTATCCTATCCTCTATCCTATACTATCCTCTACAATATCGTATCCTCCATCCTATAGTATCATATATCCTATCCTATCCTGTATCCTATCCTATCCTCTATCCTATCCTATCCTATCCTATCCTCTATCCCATAATATCCTCAATCCTATCCAATCCTCTATCCTATCCTCTATCCTATCCTATCCTCTATGCTATCCTGCTCTCTATCCTATCCTATCCTCAATCCTATGCTATCCTCTATCCTACTCTATCCTCTATCCTATCCTATCCTCTATCCTATCCTATCCTCTATCCTGTCTTATCCTCTATCCTATCCTATTCATTATCCTATCCTATCCTATCCTCTATCCCATAATATCCTCAATCGTATTCAATTCTCTATCCTATTCTATTCTCTATACTATCCTATCTTCTATCCTATCCTATCCTCTATCCTATCCTATCCTCTATCCTGTCCTATCCTCTATCCTATCCTATTCTCTATCCTATCCTATCCTATCCTATCCTCTATCCCATAATATCCTCAATCCTATTCAATTTTCTATCCTACCCTCTATCCTATCCTATCCTCTATCGTATCGTATCCTCTATCCTATCCAATCCTCTATCCTATCATCTATCCTATCCTATCCTCAATCCTATCCTATCCTCAATCCTATGCTATCCTCAATCCTATCCTATCCTCTATCCTATCCTATCCTCAATCCTATCCTATCCTCTATCCTAGCCTATCATATCCTCCATCCTATCCTATCCTATCCTATCCTCTATCCCATAATATCCTCAATCCTATTCAATTTTCTATCCTACCCTCTATCCTATACTATCCTCTATCGTATCGTATCCTCTATCCTATCCAATCCTCTATCCTATCATCTATCCTATCCTATCCTCAATCCTATCCTATCCTCTACCCTATTCTATCCTCTATCCTATCCTATCCTCTATCCTGTCCTATCCTCTATCAAATCCTCTTCTCTATATTATTTTATCCTCTATACTATCCTGTACTCTATTCTATCCTATCCTCTATCTTATCCTATCCTCTACCCTATCCTATCCTCTATCCTATACTATCCTCTACAATATCGTATCCTCCATCCTACAGTATCATATATCCTATCCTATCCTGTATCCTATCCTATCCTCTATTCTATCCTATCCTATCCTATCCTCTATCCCATAATATCCTCAATCCTATCCAATCCTCTATCCTATCCTCTATCCTATCCTATCCTCTATGCTATCCTACTCTCTATCCTATCCTATCCTCAATCCTATGCTATCCTCAATCCTATCCTATCCTCTATCCTATCCTATCCTCTATCCTAGCCTATCATATCCTCTATCCTATCCTATCCTCTATCCTATCCTGTCCTCTATCCTATCCTATCCTCTGTCCTATTCCATCCTCTATCCCATCCTATCCTCTATCGTATCGTATCCTCTATCCTATCCTATCCTCTATCCCATAATATCCTCAATCCTATTCAATTTTCTATCCTACCCGCTATCCTATCCTATCCTCAATCCTATCCTATCATCTATCCTATTCTATCCTCTATCCTATCCTATCCTCTGTCCTATCCCATCCTCTATCCTATCCCCTCCTCTATCGTATCGTATCCTCTATCCCCTCCAATTCTCTTTCCTACCCTCTATCCTAT